>NC_070582.1:29680163-29980163 GCF_027409825.1 Scomber japonicus | reverse complement strand
GTGTCCCTGATGTGCGAAGGCCGGAGGCTAAAGAAGCGAAAGACATCAACCAAGCGCAACACTCTGAACCCGGTGTACAATGAGGCCATCGTGTTTGATGTTCCTCCTGAGAATATCGACCAGATCAGCCTGCTCATAGCTGTCATGGACTATGATCGGTTCGTTAGTTACTCACATACTGTGTATCGCTCTCGTGCAGCAACATTTTTGAGTATCCATGTGTGATTCTGTTTGCTATCCTGCAGGGTGGGACACAACGAAGTGATCGGAGTGTGCAGGGTGGGCAATGAGGCTGAGAGTCTGGGTCGAGACCACTGGAGTGAGATGTTGTCGTACCCACGCAAACCCATTGCACACTGGCACCCACTCATAGAGGTAAGGGCCAAACCTTTCATGTAGGATGAGAGGACGGAGGTGAAACTAGATTCATTGATAAAAAATTGCATAAACAACATGGAGGCAAGTTCATTTGTGGCTGCACCATTATCGTGGTAATGGGTTTGATGTAAAATATAAGAAAGTAGTGATATGGGTCCAGGTTATGAGACTAGAAAAAAATACATGAAAAGCTGCTCAATTACACTATTACACCAGTCAGTTTAATGATGCTCTTCCATCCTTTTGCACATCATACAGCAGTGTGTAAGCTCTTCTAAACTAAAAAGAGGCTTAGTTCAGAACGGAAATAACTTCAGAAGCACATCTAAATGAGTTTTCATAAACCATGTTCCCACGTCGTGTATTCCATTCCGAGGTACAGTGTTGAAAAAAAAGAGAAAGAAAACAATTACATAACGAAAATACTGCATAACCGTCATGTATACTTGACTTGCTTTGCTGTGATTGCCACAACAGAGGCACCTAGAGAGACAGAGAGAGGTGGCTACATTCACAGAGCTGTTTCTATTTCTGAACTCCCAGCCCACACTCATTAAACAAACAGAGCACACTAAAACAGATGCTGGACTGATTCATGTAAATTCGTGTTGACTTGTCATAGCTACATCTATTGGTACTCAGCAGAAAGGGTCAGAAGATAAAACTCTTGAAAATGGAGCGCTGTCCAGATAAATGTAACACCTAGCCTCAGTGATGACACACATTAGCATTTGCCAGCTCTCATGTGTCTTCTTCTCTTTAGAAACTTTTAACTTTGTCAAGCATTGTTAGCATTCCTCTCTAAATGAGATGGGCAGCAGGTAGCCGGAAGTTAGCTTGTTAGCTATTGACATTGATCAGCATGAAGAGAATTGACGTAGGCCCTCTGTAGACATCATTATTTTTGACCAGAGGGGGTCTGGTGATGCTCATTAGGACAGACACTAAGGACCCCAGCAATATTATTCTATCTCTAATGAAGATGTCAGTGGTTTTTCTGATGACATCTCCCACCAAAATCAGGCCAACTAAAGTAGAATGTGTATCTGTTTGGATTATTTTTACCTTCCAGATGACTGATTAAAGTTATGTGAGTGTGCAAGTGATTCTTGACAATAATGGCTGCTGCCAGTGTTTCATTCATTTACCAAAAATATCCACACACAATGAAAATCTCCATTTTGCATTGCAGCACAGATGATCCTGCCTTAGAACTGTGCAACTGTTTTTAAAATAAGTCTTTAGAGCAGTATTGATTGATTTTTGGATGGGTTAGGTGCAGTGGGAAAAAGTCCAGTATTTATTCTGCTTTTAGTTCTTTGTTGAGCTCCACCAAGCATAAAGTATGCAGCTGCTAAATGCTGCCAAATGTTCACTAGTTCACTAGTTTGGTGCTGTGCATGTAAAGACCAATTATACAGTTTATTTGAGCATCTTCACTGAAAGCAGTTAGCAATGTTGATGAGAGTAGTCAACCAAAGAAGTAAAGCTGTAAAACATAAACCAAAACAATGAGCTAAAAGACTGAAATGTTCCTTAAAGCTGAGGGGAACTGCAGCGATGGTCGATAATTGAAATATAAAAACATTAATTAGAGCATCTTTGCAAACATTGTTCGTGGTGCTTTTAGCATCTTGTGGCCAAAAGCACCACTTGTTTGGTGCAAATACAAAAAACCAAAAGAAAACTGCACTATAAAGTCACATTAAATCATGACGACACTCACTCTGACCACCATTGTTGTTGTTAGCATAGAGTAAAGTAGTTGTGAATGATCTGCCTCTCAGTCAATGTGTGTAAGTGTGTGGGTGTACTCAATGAGAACTAGTGAGAGGAGCAACAGGAGACAGAAAGTCCCATGGGATTTTTTTAAAGGGTTGTGCACACTATTTAAGCTCTTTTTACACCATAAGTCAGCTCGTTTTTTCATTTTTGCTTTAGTTGAATCCTGACATCAGCACTTTTCCCACTTCTTCCCACCC
Source organism: Scomber japonicus (assembly GCF_027409825.1). Lineage (NCBI taxonomy): Eukaryota > Metazoa > Chordata > Actinopteri > Scombriformes > Scombridae > Scomber > Scomber japonicus. Next base: position 29,977,803 of record NC_070582.1, on the reverse strand, counting down.
AGTTAAACACCCAGCACTGCATCAAGCTGTACGAGTAACTGATGCAGTAGCTGTCACATTGTGTTTACCAGAGGACTTGCCGTATTGGTGGGAGGTCAGTGACAATGGTATTGCCAGCAGTGGTGAAGCTAGAAGAGCTCTCTTGCCGTCTCTTGGGCCATTTGTATAGCGTGAAAACACACACATGCACTCTCCATTAGCTGTTTCTTATCGGAGGCCATTAGCAGCAGTACTGGACTACAGCAGCACAGCCCCAGATCTGGACTAATGGCTTATTTGTGTTTCCTCAAAAGATCCACACATAACTCCTGAGGGGACCTAGCTGGCCCACTTGACATGTCACACATGCAAACACACACTCATACATACAATAATGAATACCCACCTATGTAAAGTACAGATGGTGATATACATGCATCCAGTATTCGTATGGAAAAACAAAAAGATTAGCTTCATCCTATACAAACACATGCAATATGCTGTCGTTTGCACACACACGCACACACACACACACACACACACATGCACACACACACAAGCACACACAGTTTTCTTTTCCACTTTAGGCTTTTATTGCTTTTTCTGAAGTGTTGGAGTAAGCCTCACTGACCCTCTGACCACAGACTGAGAGCATTAATAATTCACCAACTTGATCTCTTCAGCCAGGGGTTGTAAACACACACACACGCATACACACATACACGCGCACACGCCAAGACCCACAACAAAATGCTCTTGAATTCCCCAGAGTGATTTGAAGGCAGTTCTGATGCTATTGAGCGGAAAGCAAAGGAAGTGAAGAAGGCAGAGAGCTCAGATGACTCCACTTTGTCACATGAATGAGTAGTTGAATAACAGAAAAGGCAGACTGCAGGGGCTGCTCTCACTAAACAAGGTTAGTGTGTTTGCAAGCCAACTTTGAGCTCATATCCCAGGCTTTTCAGTCTCACAGGGCTGGCTCAGGTTAAACCAGGGTAAATCGCCATGGTAACCTGCACAGTCCAGCTGCACAAGGGAAGGTCAAATTCCAATCAGAGAGGATCAGATCAACATCATCAATCAACTCTCAAGAAATAACAGTAGTTCATAGTTTTAGACAGAGGTTTCATCCAGGGCTGAGGTCATCTGGACTTAATCTTATCTGTCCAGTTTCTCAGACAGAGATTGAGACTAATCCTAGTCTAAAAATAAGCTTCTGTTAAAATATCCATTGAGAAACAAGTCTAGAGTAGACTTAATCCCTGTCTGGGAAACTGGCCCAAAGCTGCCATCACTCTTACTTTGACAGTGATTTATTTAGAGAAAACCCTGTATAGCTGACATGACATCTGGAGTGTTTGTCTAATTCCTCTGGCAGGTTCACCCACCTTTAGCAGCACTAAGCTACACATACATATCCACCCTAATTTTAAAATACTTGTAGGTCAGATGCACATTAAAGGATTGTACTACATGTTGCTTGATGGCAGATTTCATGGAAAGGTGTTGATTTGGAAATATCCTGATCCATTATTCACTACGTTGGGATGTCTCCAATCTTACATTCCACATTTCACATTTAAATTGGTCTTTATTTTCAAGCTTAACACTTCTCCTTGTAACAACATGCCAAAAATGAATTTCTGTATTTTCTTGAAATTCGAGATGAATTCTGAAGCACTGCGGTAGTCAAATTGTTAGAGCACACATTACATAACTGTAATGTCCGCTTTTTGCAAGTCATAACACTATCTCGTTCTTATTTCCTATCTGCTTCCCTGCTATGTTGATTAAAAGCTAAAATGCCAAAAAAAACATATCTTTAAAAAAAAAAGAAGAAATTAGCTGTGAATGTGAAGTTTTGAGCACAAAATGCTTCCCAGACATAGTTGGATCAGTTTTTAGAGAAAACCTAGAGCAAAAGTGTGTCTTTGGGAACTTGCTGAAATACAAATCTCCAACCCTTCTTATATTGTACTCTGTGACAGAGTCCTGTATGGGTCCCATTTTGTAAACCTGCACCCGCCCATACCCCCTGTGCTTAAAACCACACCTGTTATCCAACAGCATCAATAATTAAATTCCATACCTAATCCGCACCCTAATTAAAATCAGTCTACTCCATCGGATACAATGGAAAAAAAACTCCACTTGCTTTTCTTTTTCTCAACTCATCAGTATCCATTTCAACCACTGCAGTGTAAGTTCTGGGAGGATGTATGCACGAATGAACTACATGATTTTCAAAAAAGCTTTTATCAACTTGAACTGTGGGCACATTGTTGTGGATGTGTTACTAAAAATATATATTTTCACATTTGCAAAATTAACCCTAACCCTGATTAATTGATTTTATTTATGGATTGGGACATAAACTCAAAAACCCATGTTAAAGTGAGAACACTTATTTCCAACATGGTCCAAAGATGTTAAAAGACAAAGAAACATGAAGAAGCACAAGACATTCAACATGAAAACTAAACAATGGAAGCCTGAAATCCAAAAACACATCACCACAATTTCAGAAATAAAAAATAAGATCAGCTTAAGTAACTGTGTCATTGCAGATATCATTACAAATCTGTGTCCCTGTTCCACATTAACAGATTGACATGATACGTAACATTCACATTCACGACGTCAAGTGTATGAACGTTTTTGTCTCAAATGACGCAATGATCTTTCATATAGTCCTAGCCAACCAGCCCATCAACCATCTCAAGCTCTAAGACTAAAAATAGAATGGTGTCATTATGGTTTTCATGCAATCCAAAACTGTGTTAGACTCTAGACTTCTGTTTCACTTCTGCCTGTAACTAACTGGATGATCCCCCACCTCTCTTTCTCTCTTTCTCTCTCTCTCTCTCTCTCTGTTTCGGTCCAGTGGGTTGGCCAGCCAGCGACGGGGAGCGGAAGCCAAGGAGGATCCACCAATTCCCTGAAGACACCACCGTCACCATGACCCCCAACACACAAACATGCACACACACTTACACAAACACACATAGAGCCTCAGGGTGGTAGAATGATGAACGATGGACCTGCAGGTAGTCTTACTGAAATGTTAAAACATCCGGTACAAGGTCTGACTAACAATGACTACAGTAGTAACATCAGCTAAAAGCCATTACTCAAACTGATGTGTCTTTAGATTGAACTAGGCTTTAGTGTGCTAAGACTGCAGCAAAGGTTAATTCCCCACTTTTTACTTCTTCTTGTGTCTTCACAACCAAAAACCACTTAACTACATTCCAAGTGAGCTTCGACGGTACTTTCATCCATCGTTTTGATTTAACAGATTGTGAAGTATTAACAGATTGAGATTATCTAACAGATCAAGCTTCTTCTTTTTTTTTCTTTTTTTTAGCAAATCACACTCTGTGGACCAAATCATTCATTTTTAGTCGAACGTGTGAAGCTGTAACTGTCGATTTGTGAGTGATCAGCTACCATAGTACAGTGTTTGCTCTACAGTAAGAATTAGAGAGGTGAGATTACATACTTAGAAGTGACAGAGAGGACATTCCTGTTTGAATCAACCAAGACCACAAACTTTATGGGCGACTTTCTCAAAGTTCCTGTAAAGATAGAAACTGAAGAGGATTTGCTTCATGAATGTGTAAAGCAGCTGACAGTGGGAACATAAAGTGTGTTATTTATAGCATGTTAATTGTCATACTTTGTTAACAGGGTGTGGTCATAATAAAGAAAATACAAACATAGTTGTCATCAGTGTTTGAAATCGGCATCTTCTTCTGGCAAAAGTTCAGACCACTAATCTCTTCAAAGGCAACATCATTGCATATCTCTAAGTATGACAGCTAATGCTTCTTATTCATATCTTGGCCTTTTAAGTTAAAGGTTACTTCTATTTTATACAACATGGATATTACTTTGTAGTTTTAACGATTTTACCCACCAAGTTAAAAGATCTGGGGACCAACTGATGCCGCTGTGCACAAAGTCTCGTTGGCTGCAGTTTGCTTAAGGCAGTTTGATCAAACATAACTTAATTTAACAATTACACTCATGTGAGCACAGCCAAATGATTTTATAAGATGCAGCCAAAAGATTAAGTAATAATGCAGGATCCACCTGTATTTACATTATACTTAAAGCAGCATTCACTTTGTACTTAAAGCATCACAATTAATACTTTTTTGGCCAATTGGGGGCAGCAAAACCAAACATAGATGTGTTTTTGTGCATCTAGTAGATAAATTGCGAATTTGTCATTCATTTGGCCACCAGATGAATGAAAGTCTAATATTTAGTCTCTTCTAGATCTGTTTTGGTCTCTAACACTTGGTGCTAGGTAAGTATTTTAGTTTACAGTGGGGTTTTTACAACTTTGTTACTGCTGGAAATTAAGTTGATCAGAGCCACAAGACTAAACCAAAACACTAAAGCTGTAGACTGTAAAAGCAAAACAGAGATTAAAGACAAAATGTTATGTATAGAATTAAGGAGGGACTATTGAGTTGGGTGGTAACTTTTTTACTCTGAGTTACACCCTTTACATTACACATAGTAATTTGATTATTAATATGAAATCAGTTAGTGCAGCCTAATTTAAATTTGCAGGCAAATTATGTGCAATTAGTAAACACGCACTGCAGCTTTAAGGGACCCTGGCAGAGACAGTGGTGCCATTAAGAAAAGACATGGCAAAAACTGTGAAACATGTTAAACTAGTCAAATTATTATGAAGATTTATCCTTTAACTATAAAGCGTTAGATGCAGTTCAGAAAGATTCAGTCTTTTCAGAAAGCCTTGTTGTGTAGCTAACATCACTCTTATCAAACCAGTGGGAAATTCCTTGTGCCTTTTTGATCGGGGCTTTGTCACTGCAGAAGGTTTCCATTTGGAACGATGTCTAACAGATAATGAAGGTGATCACTCAGAATCATGTTGTCATTAGTAATCAATCATTCCTTTTGCCATGACATCAGTATATAGATTTATAAAAACACACTTGCAGCTGCCCTATCCTACTGTGAGGAGATCATGCTTTTCGTCTTTAGACCACACCCTGTAGTTGTTTTAATAAGCCAGTGTTTGTTTTTAGAAAATTCAAATTAATGCCAGTATTGTTTATGTCTTTGTATTGGACACTGTCACAAATAACAATGACAATTTCTTCTGTGTTTGTAGGTACAATGCATGCATCATTTTTCTGTGAGTCATTTTTAAATCTCTCTTTTGTTGTGAGATACTAATCATATTGTAAAACACAAGGTGTACTATGAAACTAAGGCAGATTGTGTAAATGGTCCATTCAGATGTTATTAATAAATATTTCTATATATATAGCATGGGTTGGTTTATGGGGGGGGGGCAACAGAAACAGAAACAGAAATGTTTCAGAGAGAGTGAGAGATTGAACAAGGCAGATGATATAAACACAAACATATCCCCCCTCAGGCTTTTTATTTCTTCCACCTCACACCTGTGCTGTGAGCTCTCCCAACAGTCCGCTGTGATTGAAAGACCTATGAAAAGCTTCTGACAACATACATACACACCTTCACTAGTGCTGACACTGACATAGGACCTCACGGTGGCCGAGGTGCTGAAAGGCAAAGTATTGGTGTGTCTTGTGGTGTGTATGTGGAAATGTTCCTGGGATTTTTCCCAATAACCTAGAAGTCGAACTCATTAAAGATCCCCTCTAGGCATGGTTTAAGATACTGTATTAGTAATACTTTGAAAAATAATTTCTCTTTGACATGTTTCTCCGTAGCATTTTTCATTTCTGCTCCTTCATCATTGCAAAATCCAGAATATATAGAAATATTTTCATGTCAAAAGTTTAACTGCTATACACAAGATGTCACCTATTTAACTTTAAAGTCCATTCTTAGTGTGTGTACACCGCAGACTTCACAAGACTTTAGTATGTCCTCTGACCTCAATCCAATAGAACACTTTGAGTATTTTAAAGAGGAATATAGAGCAGCAAAACCCCTCCAGCAAAGAGCAGCTAAAAAGAATCATATATGAAGAACAACAGAACATCTGTCCACATATTGGTGCTAGGCTGGTATAGTCCCTGCCCAGGAAGATTGAAGACTGGCATAAAAATGTTGGAAAAAATAAAAGAATGGAGCCTCACTAATGAAGTGTGCTAACTTTTGCTACAGTTCGTTCTTAAATATGGACCTTGCATTATAGTTTAATTAATCAAACATTCTGTTTCTCAAGTGAATGGGCTTAATTCTTCTTGGGGTCTAAAAAAAATACAATGTCATTAAATGGAAAGGATTTATAATTATTTAATGGGAGAGAAAAGAAGAAAAAGTTCTGATACAAAAATGTGTTTTCAGTTTTTTTACTTTTTCTTTAATCTTTGATTTTTGCTGAAATATTGCATCATTTGAACATTTATTGAAATGAAACCATGTGAAAAGTTTAGAAGGAAAAATCACTATTTGGTGGAGCTGTTAACTCATAGTCATCTGAAATGTGAGCCTGACTACACACTGCTTTTTGTAAGACTTCAAAAGACAAAAAGGTTAGAAACCATTGGTTTCATCTTTAACAATGTGTTGTATTTTAAAAGCTTGTTATATTATCCATTGTGTCAAATCTTCATCTCAAAAGTAACTAAAGCTGTCAGATTAATGCAGTGGAGTATAATAGAGGGGTGGAAGTATAAAGTAGCATTAATTTTGTCCGTCTGCTGTTTGTGCTGGTGGTATAAAGTAGGTTTATCAGAGCCTCTTTTTTGCTGAAAGCAGCTGCATGTTGTGTCTAGAAGGAAGGTTGACAGCAGATAGAAAATGTTCCCTGTCTCGAAATGAAAACAGCCTAAAGATGCAAAAGAGAAGAGGGGAACTATAGATTTAGGTGAAAATTCTTTGAATGCACATCACTGAGTGACCCTTATCACATTACACATCATTTGATCCATAGTTTAGCCCTACAAAAATATTCGTCATTGCAGACTTTCACTCTGACCATCTCCATTCTGACAAATATATCTCAGCCCATAGTAGTAGGTAAAATGTATTTAGTTGGTGGTGGTTATTGCTTTTTCTAATGTCCTCAAACATCTGCATGCTCCCACTGTCACTTCCCGATCCATGTGCTTTTGTAGGTGTCTCATTGCTAGTCTCTCAGATTCAGTTTTATCAGCAGCTGCGGCGCAATCTGGGAGTTACAATCACAACATCATCAAGATTCTTCAGGCGGCATCCATATTTTCTTCTTTGGTAAACTGTTTCCACAGTAACTGAAGGTGAGTTTTTCTCCTTCAGGATGTTGGGTGGTTATTAGTGTGTGTCTCCAAAGGCAGGCTTTGTGTTGGATTTAGGATTTATGTTGTCCTTTGCTACCTAACCTCCAGTTTTATAATAGACAAAAGTTAATCAGTTAATCATAAATACAGGTCATTTTAATTTTAGTTTATCACATAACAGCATCATATATTTGTCTCCCAAATAAGGATAGATCTGCTGCATCAAACCAAGTCCCCCCTACTTACAGGTTAACTGCTGCTCTGACCAGTGGCAGGTATTTGTTTTCAGCACAGGATGATTAACAGTATGTGCTACACACACAGCAGCAACTGTAGGCGAGAGCCACCTGAAGTAAATGAGTAAGAGCTCGTTAGTGCAGCAGCAAGTTTACTGTGACTGCCAACACACAGCTCATTACAGGGAGGATTTCATTTTCACCAAATATCTTTTATAGATATTTTTGATCACTTGGTCTAACAGTGGTATTTGAAAATACAACTGAGACTAAACAACAGTACAAACTTTTGAGTACAAACACAAAAGATACAAAGGGATCTGTTATTTACTATTTGGTGGGAAACCATCAATCCTGGTAACACACCAGTTAAACTCCTCCTGCAAACAATAATTGTCCAGTCATAGCTTAGCAACTGATGCGTGGCATGCCTGGTCAATTTTGGTGTTGACGAGTACAATGTTGAAAATGAAAAAGATGGAGTTAGAGAGAAGTGAAGTAAGTAGACCTCTGTCGCCCATTTTTCATCACTGCTGGAGCACTGCTGACAGTCAGCACATCTTTCAAACAAATAATTTTCAATTAGAAGTATTTTTCATGCCTGCACTAGGTTTTTCTGCCAGCTGCAATTGGGAAACCATTACAAATCACTTATTAAAAATAATTATGTTATATGGTGTGACAATGCTGTGGTTAAGGTCTGGTTAGGTTTAGGCACAAAAACTACTTGGTTAGGGTTAGAGAAAGATCATGCTTTGGTTTAAAATGTTAAATGTTAAAATATTATTGAGGTTACTTCCTTAAAGTTGGGAAACCTTTGTCATCATGGCAACATAAACGCCACAACAACAAAAACTCACTGATGAAAACCTGCCACTTCCAAACATGGTAATTTGTATGTTATATAGATGATAGATAGCATCAGTCACTCAAACGTGGCGTGGACACAAAATATACTTCCAGTTCAAATACATTCGTTTCAAAGGTGTGTTAAGTGTCAAATAATTTTTCGACTCTTTCTCAAACTGCCGTAAGACTGGGCTGGCTGGAGGCTAGTAGCTTCAGGCTACATTAGCCGCTACCAGCATAACACACCAAGTACAGAGTGGTTGTCAAATCATGGACAAAAAAAAAACTAATTTTCTCAGTTCTGACTTAGAACAATGTGTGACACAAAGTTTTCTAAACATACTCTGCTCAATTATTTTTAGCACTGCAGCACATACAGAAATACATCTTTCTCATACAGAACAAAGGATCCTGTTGCTATGATATCTGCAGTATGATGGACACCAGTGAGTGCTTCATCTAATTTACTTAACATTACAAGTTTAATAAGACAGGTGGCATGCAGAGAAGTAGCAGCAGGGCCACAGAGTGTCAGATTAGGGGAAAGGTTAAAATCATGGTGCAGATCGAGAGAGAGGCACACAAAGCTGACACAAACTCAAATGGGATGCCTGCGCTGTATGTTTGAACAGTTTTTGCTGGCAAACAATCTTCACAGTTTACAACAATGGCTTGTCCTCTAAGATTAAAAAAAGGCTTTTCTCTTCACACCCTGCAAAAGACCTGCTGAAGAGGCACTTTTATGTTTGACCTGTAATAACACTCTCACTGTCTATTATTTTACCCCTGTGTAATATCATTGATAACCTGGTAGAGCAAAATGAGAAGAAAAGAATCTGAAAAATATATTAAGCCATTCAACAAGATTTCCCCTGTTGTCTTGCGGTTGAAAGTATGACAATGCAGGGAAGACAGGAACAAGACTCTCAGTCGAGTGAAAGCTGAGCCAACAGCGAGACTATAAAGCCACAATGATGTGGAGTCTGAGTGATGTTTGGGATAATATTCTGTCTGAGTCTTCCTGTGTTCCTAATACAATGAGGGTGACAGTTCAATTTCACAGTGTACAAAGGCTCCAAGAGACCTGAAAAGTGTTTCCATGATGAGACTGCTACAGATAAAACTAACCAGACAGAATGCTGACACAGTATTTATGCTGATTGTGATGAGATTATCCGTCATTTATTTCTGCAGTTCCAAATCTCAGCTCATACATATCTCTGAGGAATCTGCCTTGTTTACAAAATCGGGGGCATTAGTGAAGATAAAGTACATCTTGGATGTAATTCAACTTATCAAGAAGCACTAAAACTGATCCAACATTGAAGCACCTCTAGCCTGCATATGGGGCTCATTTGTCCATCTAATTTATCCCTCTTGAGCTCTCAAAGGCAATTTGCAGAAAGCTGCTGCCAAGCACTTTTGGTAAGGTGTGTATTGCTCTGTGGATTTTTTTTTGCACTCTTCTTACCAAGGCTGCTGTGGGCGCTCAGAGCGGATGAGACTCATGATAACATGTATCGTCCAAAAATGCCTCATGATAGGTTGAGCTGCTTTGCCACGGGCTAAACTCTAATTTATCAGTTCAAAGTCTGACCTCAATAAACTGCTGCATAACTGTGTGTTCAGACAGAATGCCAAACAAATTTTAGAAGCAGCACGATTACATACAAAGTCAATGCAAAGACGCAACTGAAAAAGTGACTTGCAACCAAGGTAAGACAATCAAGAAGTAGAGTACAGTGACTTTGAAGGAGCCATGGTACAAATTCTAGATTTGTAGACCAGGTACCAGCGCAATGAGATAGAGCGCTTGACAGGAGGTTTCTTTCTTTTTTTTCTTTTGTAGGTAAACAGCACTTACAGGAGCCCAATCCACAGAATGCTTAGCCTAAACTGACGCTGAGTCAAAGGACCAGTGTGTGGGATTTAGTGGCATCTAGCAGTGAGGTTGCAGATTGTAAACAGTTGAATACCCCTCCCACTGCCCTTCCAAGTCTCTATAGGAGAACCTGGTTGTGAAATGCAAAAGTAATGCAAAAGTAGCCAGTGTTTGGTTTGTCTCTTCTAGGCTACTGTAAAAACATGGCGGTGCAACATGGACTTATGGTGCACATGGGGACCCGCTCCCTATGTAGACATAAAGGGCAAATTCTAAGGAATGAAAACAACAATTCTCATTTTGAGGTGATAATACACTAATGAAAACATACTTGGAGTCACAGAGGTGCAGTCGTTAGCAGTGTCGCCTCACAGCAAGAGGGTTCTGTGTTCTGTGTAGAGTTTGCATGTTATCTCCGTGCCTGTGTCGGTTCTCTGTCGGTCGGCCAGCTTTCTCCTACAAACCAAAAACATTCAGGTTAGATTAATTGGTGACTCTCAATTGCCTGTAGGTCCATCCATCCATCCATCTTCTTGCCACTTATCCGGGGTCGGGTCGCGGGGGCAGCAGCCTAAGCAGGAAAGCCCAGACTTCCCTCTCCCCAGCCACTTCGTCCAGCTCTTCCCGGGGGATCCCGAGGCGTTCCCAGGCCAGCCGAGAGACATAGTCTTTCCAGCGTGTCCTGGGTCTTCCCCGGGGTCTCCTACCGGTGGGACGTGCCCTGAACACCTCACCAGGGAGGCGTCCGGGAGGCATCCTGATTAGATGCCCGAACCACCTCATCTGGCTCCTCTCGACGTGGAGGAGCAGCGGGTCTACTCCGAGCTCCCTCCGGATAGCTGAGCTTCTCACCCTATCTCTAAGGGAGAGCCCAGCCACCCTACGGAGGAAACTCATTTCGGCCGCTTGTACCCGCGATCTTGTTCTTTCGGTCACTACCCAAAGCTCATGACCATAGGTGAGGGTAGGAACGAAGATCGACTGGTAAATCGAGAGCTTCGCCTTTCGGCTCAGCTCTCTCTTCACCACGACGGATCTGTGCAGAGTCCACATTACTGCAGACGCCGCACCGATCCGCCTGTCGATCTCCCGTTCCATCCTTCCCTCACTCGTGAACAAGACCCCGAGGTACTTGAACTCCTCCACTTGAGGCAGAATCTCATCCCCGACCCGAAGAGTGCACTCCACCCTTTTCCGGTTGAGGACCATGGCCTCGGATTTGGAGGTGCTGATTCTCATCCCGGCCGCTTCACACTCGGCTGCGAACCGATCCAGTGAGAGTTGGAGGTCACGGTCTGATGAAGCCAACAGGACCACATCATCTGCAAAAAGCAGTGACCCAATCCTGAGGTCGCCAAACCGGACCCCCTCTACACCCTGGCTGCGCCTAGAAATCCTGTCCATAAAAATTATGAACAGGATCGGTGACAAAGGGACCTGTTTGCCATGGGAGACCCTACCAGGGGCATAAAGCCCACGACAACTGAGCTCCTGGGGTCAATGGGACACGCAAACCCCTCCACCACGGTAAGGTAGTAGCTCAGGGAGGGGAATTGCCTGTAGGTGTGGATGTGAATGTGAATGGAAGTCACTACAATACTTACTAGCTCTGTGAATTACTGGTGACCTGTCCAGGGTGTACCCCGCATCTCATCCCAGTGTCAGCTGAGATTGGCTTATCCTCCCTAGAAGATAAGTAGTAAAGAAAATAAAACATACTTAGGAATATCATGTTCCATTTCTGTCAAGTCCATTCCCCTTGATGTCTCAAAATTCTACACATTGCACCTTTAAATATACTTCAGAAGAGCGGGGAATATTCAGTGAGAAAAGCAAAACAGTGAGCTCCCCAAAACCATGCATGTATGCACACAAATTGAAAATGTTTCAACTTGACTGAAAACCAAATGGTCCAGCGGTGAAAAATCCATAAGTAATGTGAGGCAAAAACATTCTGTCTGAAAGACTGATCTGAAAACCAGGCACTTTGAAACATAATAAGTGCCATAATAAGCCACTTCACTTTTGTGTTTAAGTACTTACAGAAAGTTGCCGCCGTCGCTTCCAGTGTTTTTTTGCTGTAAACAAGATGGCAGCTACTGAGGAAAAGGCTATGGCAAGGAGAGAGAAGGCTTCTGCTGCTCTAATGAACGCACATGGTTATTAACCTCAAAGTCTGATTAGCCAATTTGGGCTGAAACACTTAATGAGAGCTACACTTGCCATATTGGTAGTCATTTCCTCTAGATCAAATTACAGCCCACTCTATTTTTCTACAGTACATGATGCAACATATGTGTAGAGGTATCTTTCAGTTGTTCCTGTAGTAACAATACAAGCTACAAGAAAGATGCAGACATATGTAAAATATCTACTTCTGGAATACCATAGTCAAGCTATAATATAGTTATGTTGCAGGTGTGACTCGAATGATGAATGAATGCACATCAATAACACATGATTCAGCTACCATAGTGATGGAAACTAAGATATGCAGTGTTTGGTGTTTGACTTAACGGGAGATAATAGTTAATTGCAAGTACTATCAGGATCAAAATACTGCATATTAAATTAAGAAACTCTACATCTATACTGGACTGCTGCACTAACCTGTGGGTTGAAAGGTACAGCTACAGTATGAACTTCCAGCCACAGATCACAGCTGGGTGTGGTTAATTGTGGGCTGTTGCACTTGTGACCGTACTGTGCTGTGATGCTGTGCTGACAGTGCATGTGAGGTGGTTTACTGCACAAGGCGTGGAAAGACTACCAATAATTAGTAGTGGATGTGATAATTAGCCTGGGTGTAGTTACTCCTTACGAGGGAGAAGGAAGATTGCCTCAAAGAAAATAATATTTAACTGGACAGGGACATCAGCTGTTTATCTCTATGGAAGCGTGTTTGTGTCTGTGTTCTTGTACTGGAAGAGTGTTTTTGAATTGCATCATATTGACACGACAGATTCTAAGCAAAAGTACTCAGAAATGACACCGACTTTATTATTGATGATTTTCTGTGTCTGAATATTTCAAGATTAAGGATGTTTCATTTGAGTCTCATAACAGTAAGCTCATTCTCACTTAAAATTCCTAGTAATATTAAATACAATCAGAGAGTATCCTTTTGAAATGTGAACCATGTTTTAATGTTAAGCATTAAAGTATTTAAGCTTTTAAAGTGAGCAAGAGTGTTACCTGAATAATGCTCTATTTTTGTATCAAAAGAGATAAAGATACATTGAGCAAATACAGATAAACAATGGACTGAAGAGGGAAAAAAAGAGTGGACAAATATAACTAACTAAACAGACGCTACCACACAAGGCAGAAGGGATTACTTAATGGTTTGATGATAATGAGAAATGTGAATAATCAGGAATGGCCTCGTCACCCCCGTTTGAACTCCTGCTTCTGTTGCTCAAGTTTTCGAGTTAATCAGCTCTCTCCACCACCACCATCAAAACACCAAACGAAGGAATATCTTTTTGAAGAATGTTATTCTTCCCTCCAGCAGAGTTCAAAAACTCAAGGGGTACTGAGGCTGTGCTTTAGTTTTACTGGTGAATCAACACCTTCCTACTTGTTGGTATTTCAGATGATTTGTTATCCATCGGTGCACAGATGGATAATAAATGATGCTAGCTGAAATAGCAGGGTAATGATATGCCAAAAGCAAAGCAGGAGAGTTAAAGCGATGAAGAATCCTGTCAGTAATGACAGAAGAACAGCAGGCAAACATTGTTATACATTATTAATTTAAAAAATGTATATTGGCACAGGCTTTGATTTTGTATCTTCTGTAGGTGTTGTCCATATGTGGATACAGGACCAAAAATGGCGTCCATTCAGTTCTATGAAAATCGGTTGGCGCATACGCCAAAAGAAGTTTGTACTTTCCAGGTTTACTTCCACATTACGTGGCCCACCGAATATGCTCAGTAGTGCTTCCCCTGCTGGCCCTGCCTGCAAGTTCCTACTCAGCCCATAGACTTTGTGATGACGTCAATGATCTTAATTGTAATTCTCAGCTAAAGGAAGGTTTTACAAATACAAAAGCTCCATGGATCAAAAGTATGCTGTGGGAGATGTCCTGTTGAAAGTTTTACAGATGTCTCTTTTACAATTCAGGTCTATGGGGAAAATGCTTTTTGAGCCAGGGGGACAGGGTTTTTTTCTGCTGAAACACCACAAGCGACCATTGAGAAAAATCGTCTTATAGGCTAGGTGGTGGCACACCAGCTCTTAAAATACATCAAAGCCGGGCTGCCATGAAATTCTTTACAGACATTAAAGTTAAGATAAGGTCAAAGTTTAGATTTTCAAATACTTTGATTCACAACCAAACACTTACAAAACTGACATTTCTATCAGCCTCAGCTGTACAGTAGTTAAACATTTGATATGTCAATATGGTAAAATATAATGACAACCATGTGGTAAGCAGAACAGCTTGTAAAAATATTGGGAGGTCCATCGTTATAATCATGCTAACATGCTGATATTAGCATTTAGCTCAAAGCACAGCTGTGCTCATACAGCCTCATAGAGCTGTTAGCATGACTGTAGACTCTCCTTTCCACCCTCATCATTCTGTGTTGGCTCATGTAACTTAATTGTGTTGCAGTCTCAGCAAAGACTTTATTAGAAACACATTCTCAATGAGCCTCTGTAGAACAATTAAATAAATACATATATATCTGTGCACTTGTTTCAGCTTTGGTCAGCTCAGGAGACCCCTGCTGTATAAAACTAACTACAGACCTGTCCTCTTTAAACACTTGAGACAGATTGTAATATTATGTACTGTTTGATTGAGAGAGGGGTCTGCAGTATTTGGATGTCCTTATCATAAATATTGTCAGTTACAGTTGAGCCTGTTGTTAATTCTGCTTATGCAGACGTGTAGGTGTTTAGCTACAGCTTAATTTGAATACACTCCCACACACTGTTGCTTTGTGCTGTTTATCCCCACATTCCCATTTTAACAGATCGCTAAGGATGCCACATCCAACCAGCGATAGATCTATTTTAATCAGTCAAACATTTAATGTAGGGTGGAAGCAAGCGTCTGATTAAACAGAAAAGCAACACTATTAACTTTTAATTGCTTAAGAGACTCCTTTACTCAAACCTTTGAATATACTTGATAATGGACTGAATCGAATTACTGGTTTTCAATTGATTGTTTTTTCTGGGGGTTTTGTGTTTGTGTGTTACCCTGTCTCAATTTATCCCTCCAGGCTGTAAAAGTCCAGCCCTTTCTCATTGCCAGGGTGTCATATAGTGCTATTTTGTCATGCCTCTCTTCTTAATGCATTGGTTACTCCTTAGCATCATTTTTCAATGTGCAGGGTAGTTTAATAGACTTCTGTAGAACTCCCGCAACTTCAATAATAGATGTCATGAAACCAATTATGTCTATATAAGGTGACAAATGTCCTTTTTTTGGAGGCGGCAGGTTGGGTGGATGGCTAGATAAATAGTTAGAAAGTTGGACTTCTGCAAGAGACTACTGTTCACTTCCTGCCTCCAACCTCCTTTTAATGGTTGTAAAATGCATCTAATAATGAGGCTGATGAGTTTACATCATAGCTGAAAGCCAGATGCGTTGCCTTGTGCATCAGTATCAGATGCTGAGGGGCGCGACGAAATAATAAACCTCAAGCAGCAGTGTAAATCAATGGTAATTTGATGTTCTGTATGTTTTTGCCAAAGAGGGATGAATGAATGAATATTTGGGTGGTTTGTCTGAAAGCTCATCACCAGAGGATAGTGGAGATGCTCTGTTTTCACCATCTCATCTTAATGGAGACACTGCTCCCCCTGCATTTATATGTGTGTATGCCTGTGTGTGCCTGATCACAAAAAGAATAAGGAAAAAGAGAGAGGGAAGGGCGGGTGGAGGTTGTCCTGAGATCGTCCCACCAGTAAGAAGCACTTAGTTGAAAGAGCAGCAAATGAGGTCAATTAGTCTGCAACCGCACCACCATCAATTGGATTCCAACGAGCCTCAACTGCGATACACACAAACATGTGCACACACTTACACGTACTGAAATTGCTCAGGCATGCTGCTAATGGTACCAATATGGAGACCTATTCTCTTCTTCCTGTCATTGAGCGGTGAGTTACTGAGTTGTTTGTGGAAAAAATGCATAAACATGAGCTGGATGCACGATAATAACCCTCAGTAACTCTAAAATGCAGTCATACTGAACATAAACTGAATGCATGGAAAAATGGACATTCAACAACACAATGCAAACATGTAACCATGTAATGAAAGAAGTAGCTTGCACAGTTGATTCTGAGGTATACATATACATTTTTGTAACATGAGTTGCTTATTTACCCACCCAGCAGACTTGGAGCCACATTAGCATTCTTTTGGAGCCATGTTTGTGTCCAACTGATGAATTTAAGTCCAATACAATACTTTCTTTGAAGCTCTGTTTTGGTCTAAATGCTTAACTATGATAACCAGCTAGTTGCAAGTCTGTAATTTGGTGTGGGACAGATAGCATACAGTGGGTTTATCGGAGCCTTTTCACTGAAAACAGCCGTTGGAAACAAGGTTGAGAGCAAACCAAACAGTATGGTTTGGACTCTTTTCCAGCATCACCTTGAATAATTACAAGTACTGTGCAATATCACGGAAATTCTAATTTTCTTTTGTTGTAGTACAGAGCTGATTGGTTTCTTAAAGACTTTGGTGGTGAATACAAATCACAGGACTTACTGTAAGATAGCATGTTTAAAGAGGAAAAGTGATCCTTTTTGTGATTTCCTGTTATACTGTTATGATGCCAGATGTCCATATCAAACATGGAGAATATTCTGAACACTGTGTTTGCAATGTTTGTTGTTTAAAAAAAAACTTTTCTGGATCTGATTTGGACTGAGTACAGATGTACTGTATGTGAGAAATTGTTAATTTGAGTAAAGGACGTGAAATACCGCTACTATTGTTTGTTTACTTTCAAGTCCTCAATGCCAAATGTAATTAATTAGTACATTTCTCTCTCTGTGGTAGTGTGTCAATCAGTTGAATCCATACAGGCAAGTAGCAACACCTAATGCAAAGAGGGAAAGAGAATGTGTTTCATTAGCCTAGTGAACCAACAGTCAATGAAAGAAATGTGGCAAAAATATAGGCAAATGATAGCATCATCTTTTTTGAAAATGCCTAAAAGCAATCTAACAAGGACATTGTTGCTATGGAGCCTCAAAGTCCAAAAAGAAGGAGGTTGGGGTTGATGGATGGGTGAGGCCGGAACTTCTCAACCTCGCGCACTAGTTCAGGCTCCTTCCCCACCAGAGAGGTGACGTTCCATGTCCCTAGAGCTAGCTTCTGCAGCCGAGGGTCGGACCGCCAAGGTCCCAGCCTTCGGCTGCCGCCCAGCTCGCATCGCACCCGACCCCTTTGGCCCCTCCTGCGGGTGGTGGGTCCACTGGAAGGGGGTCCCATGGGTGAAGGCCCAGCCACCAGGCACTCGCCATCGAGCCCCACCCCTAGGCCTGGCTCCAGGGGGCGTCCAGGCAAGGGAACCGTAGAACCAAATATTGTGCTTATCATAAGGTTTACTGTGAGCTACGTTTTGTCTGTTTGCCTTGGGTGACCCTACCAGGGGCATAAAGCCCCCGACAACTGAGCTCCTGGGGTCATTGGGACACGCAAACCCCTCCACCACGATAAGGTAGTAGCGGAGGGGAGTTCCCTAACCTTCACAAAGTAATTATTTGAACCCGATTAACTCTCTATCCCTCTCTCCCTAACCAGGTTGTTTTGGTGCCTAAATTGAGCCAAACCTCAACCAAAGCTATGTCAGATTAGAAAAGTCACATGTTTCTGTAATGATTTTGGTTGGCACAAATGATGTTCTGCTAAGGCTGTCCATTTAGAAAAACATGGGTCAATTGTAAAGGCAATGACAACACTATGTCTTTTGTGATACAGTTTTGAGGACTTGCTGATAATATAGCATTGGGTGGGGTTCGGGTCTCAAATTTAGCCAAATTCAGTCAGGTCCAGCTTGGTTTTAAGGGTTTTTGGATTTGTCAGAATATGAAATCTATATCTAAAGGCTTTAGAAACGCAGAATAACTCCTGTCATTGAGGCTGGATTGAACCTGGCTTTCATTTACTTTTCAACAGCGTTCAAACAATTCTACAATGTACTACTTCCCTGCAACACCTCCTTCTCTTTCTTTGTGTTTATTAATGATAAATGAAGGATAATGCCTTTCACCTGCTTGGACTCACATCGTCCTTGTACTTCATCAACAGTAACGGTCAAAATGCTTTGTATTCATTTTGCACAACTGTGAATAGGAATGACAAAGCAACAATAGAGTGTCTTTTGGAGCCTCACTTGATTATTCAGTATCTCATAATACACAGTCATTACTCAATTGTTCATCTTGCTACTGAATGCACGCACTGGATCCCCTCTGTCTTTACTGAATCACATCCTCTAAATTGTTTTACAGATATATTTCCAGTCTGTAGTGACGAGTTATAGAGGAAATCTCTAATTCAACAGATGAAACATTTACATGCCAATCAGTCTATAGATTGATGTACAACAAATAAATCCCTTGTGGTAAGAAAATACAGAGGCATATATGTTTATTTTTATATTGTGTCATGAAATATGTAGACAATAGATTTATGCAGATGGGACCATTAATATTTCACATTTGCTGGCAAATCAGAGCACCCCTATAGACTTTGAGCTGTCAGTTGCTTTCAGCTGTCCACCAAACACAGCCGACAAACGTAACTAGATAAAGCTGAACCTATTGGGACTGCCTGACTGTCAACGGAGAGCATGCTGGGAAGGAACCCCTGAATAAAGCCCAGACTTCAAGAAATCTTTTGCTGTACCAGAGTTTCAAGGAGATGCATATTTACATATGTGTACTCAATATGCATACTGTATATAGACTGGCTGTTTGAACACAGTCTTCTCTAGGGAACATGGCTCAGTTTTACATATTACCTAATCTGCATCCTATAACATGTTAGTATTTGCTTGAAGGCTGTGCGCCAAACCTCCAACAGCTGAAAATTGGCCAACAAAGCTTTACACATTCCCAAGCCTTGGTGTTTTTACAGGACTTACAAGGAATCTCTCTTTGGTAGAATAAAGATCTTTATCATCTGATAAAGCACAAAGGCCTCATACTGCCTCATTACTCTGAAACTTAAAATCCTTAAGATTGTTATGAAACCAAACCCAATTTTTTATGCTATTTATGGTCTGCATTTTTTCTGAAATAGCCATTCAATTTTTCATTCACTAATTACCTCTCTATATAGTAGTTTTCATTGTTTGTGGTGCGCACCATTCCTGCACTGAATTCAAATTGCCTTCACATGCACACAAGGGATATAGAGGAAACAATGTTGCATGTAATCAGTGTATACATATCTCATTGATAACAGACACAATATTTACTGTTCACTTTCCTAATGCTGTGTCAGAGCTGTATTATGTTACTGCTAATATAAACACAATATCCTACTGCCACTGTTTCACGTCAAAATAAATTAGACTGGCGAAGAAACACAGATTGGCTTTTATTATGAAGCAGCCAAGGGAAACGCAAAAGGCTATTTGTCATAGCTGTTGGTGCTTACTGTGATCTGTAGGCCTGTCACAATAACTACATTCAAACTTATTGTACAATAATGTAATTATCATCATCATCATGTCTGTACAGTATATGGACTTATTGTATGATAGGTGACATTGACATGACCTTGATCAGTATTGCCACACTTCACATTAGCAGCTAAGATGCTATTCGTGTCACATGGCCTAGTGATCGCTCATGAAAAATGCATCCACAAAACAAGACAGCAGACATTTTTTAGCATTCTGTCACCAGGTCAGTTTTAAATATCGCAGAGAGTAAAACAAGGAGACTTTGTTATAGTGCGTATGTTTGGCTGCACTATAAACAGATACACAAGTTGCTCTGCTGCTGTTCTATTAAATACAGTGTTGAATCAGCTTGCTCAACCTCACACGTTAACATGCTATTTTTAAGTTTATGGCCTATTTTCTTCTTTGCTGTATCATCTTACTAGTGATGTTGCAATGTACCAGTTTCTCCATGGGGACCTCACAAGTTTCTTCTTATCTTTACAAGCAAAATGGGGAAACAGGCAGACTGACATGGGACATAATTAAAGAAGGGCAAGAGTAACACTTTGAAGTGCAGTTTCGTTGCTGTAGTACACTACTTTTCATTCATCTATTCAACTACTCCTGTCCCTTTGGCACTGCTATGTGCAGTGTGGCGGGCATGGTGCCAAAATGTGAGGAGAGCATTGAAGAAACGGGACTTTCATTAGAAGGAGGCAGCAGGAGGCATGTTCCCCGGGTCCTATGTTCCTAGTTCCTAGTTGCTAGCTCAGTGCTAACTCCGCTGTTAGCTCGGCGGCTAACTCGGCTGCTAGCTCGGTTGCTAGCTCGGCGGCTATCTCATCTGCTAACTCGGCGGCTAACTGAGCTAACAGAGCTCACATACAAAGCGGAGAACATATGACCTGGGGGAACATAGGGATGATCCCTGTTTATGTTAGCTACCTACTGACTCTCCCTGTGACTGTGGCCTCAGGTGAGAGGAGCTTTTCAGCTTTGAAGCTGATAAAGACATATATGAGGTCCACCATGAGCCAAGAGAGACCCACAGGACTGGCCGTTATGTCAATTGAGCGTGATGTTCGCCGGTCTTTGGACATGGAGGACATTGTGGTTCGCAAACAGCAGATGTAGATATTTTGCATATTTTTTAAAGGTTAATCTTATATGTGTGTGTGTGTACTTTTATCTATGTTGGATTTTATATTTAATACCGAATTTGCACTTTGTTTATATGTTGATTGCAAATGTTCAAATAAAATAAGTAAACATACTATGTGTGCAGTGGCCTATATGCAACATTTGTAAGCAGTATTTGCACTGTTAAGAAATATTTTATTGATATAATGTATGGTTGAACTTCAACAGTGTGTCTATGCTGTGGTTCCTGTAGGCTTTGGGCGCGCGGGGTGGGATGGTGAGGCGTAGGTTTTTTTGCTGTGGTCCAGGTCCATTTTGCTTGGGGCCCCCAAATTCCTTGAAACGGCCCTGTGTATTACCATAGCATATCGCTCCCTAGTCTTAGCAGTTATAGCATTAAAATGGAGCACATAGCGTTTAGATGGATGAATAAAGTTAAGGTGAATGCTGACTGTAGGCGTAACTGACAAGATTTACACCTTGTACAGACTACTGTACAAAGGTTGTCAACCATTCACATCACGTTAACTTTGTACTCACAACTTCCCTTCAATTTTGACAGATTCAGAATTTTTTTAATGAGAGAGAGAGGGAGTTGACGTCATTCAAATCCTTTTTTTTCCACCTTAAAAAAATGTCTGGAGGGCAGATTTAACTATAAGTGCAAGATCAGAAAACTGATTTTTGGAACAGCAATGTTGTCCTCTCGATCGGGGTGTCAGATAAGGAAACTCTACTATGTGTTGTTCTGTAGTGCATGCTACAGAATAGCATGCATGTTTAATTTGGATGACGTGTTGGAAAGAAAATAAGACTTATAAAAGGTAGAAATATGTTAGAATTTCCCTTTAAATCTTAAATTTGTCTCATTGAATTTGTTAAAGGAGTTGTATACAGATCTCTGGCTGCAGTTTTTGAACTCTGTCTTACCGTCTATCCATCTCCTCCTCCTCTTTAGCTATCTTATAACCCCCCTCGCTTTTAAGGAGGGATGCTGATCCCAAGGGTAATTTTGTATTCCCTGGAAAAGTCCCAGTAAAGCAATTTAGTATACAGAGGCCCCAGAACAACAGGAATGTGAGGGAGGGATGGTAATAGAGGACAGAATTGGAGGAAGTACACATACACAGGAGGAAAAAGACAAGACAGGGAGAGCAGTACAAAGCATCTCCTTTTTTACCACGACGTGTTATGTAATACTTAACTCATTATAAGCCTTTTAAAAATGGAGCATCAGAATCGTGTATCCCAGCCTGGAACAAACAGATATTGAATAACAGATGTTGTACGCTTCCCCATAGAATAATTCCTGTTTTGGGTGATCTCCTGAGGTTTAATCTAGCACCACAATGAGGCTGAAGCTTCCCCTTAACCAATACGCTACTCCATAGGTATCTAAAACATGAATGGCTAGATTTCCATTATATTTTTTGTGAATATTGGTGGTTGACATGGTTGGCTTTGTACAAAAACAGGCCAATGACATTTCAGATTTTTAGGTTAGAGTAGGCTCACTGCTGTTAATGACATTAACCCTTTAGATTATAATGACACCATGACCCACTTTCCCCGCTCTTGAATAAAGGTGTGATACCTGCAACTGTAATGGATATAAAAATGTGCACTAAAAGAAACAATGGTTGAGACAACAGTTAAAATGCACTCTAATTTTCTTTCTTTGATGTTTTGAGAAAATGTTTTAAATTTTAAAATGTTCTTTATTTCTCCAGGTTTAATTATCAGGTGTTTGAGTTATCTGTAATCCATTATTTCAGTAGAGATATATGATTTGATTGATTGCTCTGGTCTTCCGGGTTCTGCCTGTAGGGGGCATGTTGCTTGCTGACTGAACGTTCAGTGTCCTGCTTCATTTCTATTTCCCCTTTCAGGTGAGGAAAATGATTGTAAATAATGTTTAGCTGAGTATACATGTTTCTATGTTACAATGAACACACTGCTGATAAAATATCTGTGTCGAGAGTAACTTTAGCGAGTGAATTTGTCCAGCTTTAGCATGCTTGCTAGTTTGAGTCACGTAGACGTCACAGAGACGTGCTCAGCGTGCGTTGCTTTGAAAGCGGGTTTAGTCTATATTCATTTTGTAACGTGTGAGTAAAATAACTGAATATGTTTCAGTTTAAATAATATTGTGTTTGTTGAATGTGCAAATGCTTCGTTGATATGTGTGACAAAGTTAAAGCAAGAGCAAAGTTTGTGTCTTTCTGTATAGTAGGGACAGTAGCCTACACATTTTGAGTTGTAGTTTATTTAAGAGAAAGTATGTGTATTTTCTTTAATGTTAGCTGTTAAAAGATACAGTGATATTTTCTATTGTGTATTTTGAAAGTGAGGTGTAAACATTTGGAGTTTGGTAAACACGTAATGTGTGTATTGGGTTATGTATTACAGTACAGTTTGAACCTGAAGCCAGCTATTTCCCCTTTCAGGGGCATAACACAGCAAACTGTAGGGGTCTTCGTGGCCTGAGCTATGTTTCACTAAGTTAACGAGAATTGAAACTGAATGTGAATTTCAGTGCATTCATATATTGATTTGATTGGGGTAATATACATTTTGGTAAGCAGTTGCTAAGATGCGAAAAAAAAGTGCACTGATAATTGAAGACATTGACATTAGACACCCACATGCTTGTGCAAACACGTGCACAGTGAGCACAGGAACCATTTGGACCAAATTTGATCAATTTTACAATCAATAGGGAATCTGTCAAACTGCAACTCATCAGAACAAATCCTCATCTGAACTAGATCTAATTCTACATTTCTACACTCAAGGAGGTAAAAGTTCATCACACTGACCTTTGAGTCCTCTTCACTAACAGATTCAGACTCTTTCTCAGAGTGGAAATAATTTAACAATTAAAACTGTTCATGGTCTTCATTGTCCTGCTTCAGCTGGAACAGACAGGAAACTGCAAACAGATGTGGAATGGAAAGAGAAGGAAGAGGGAGTCTACCTTAAAGTTGGCTTTAATATAGCCTGCAGCTAATCGCTTCAGTGGCATCTTCAAGCCTGTCTTCACAAAAAGCCCTTGGAGCCTGTATACTGCTGTTAACAGAAGAGCTGCCAAAGGAGGGAAGGAAACAAGAGGTAAGGAGTAAGGAGGAGAGGAAAAGAGATATCCAAATAGATGACCATGAAATGCGTATTTATTTGTTTCACTTGCCTGAAAAAGGAATTAACTAGCCTACCACTCATTTTCAATGACAATGCTATTTTACACCAGACAAGTTTATTGTTGTTAAGCTTCATGGTGTAAAATAGCATTGTCATTGAAAATGAGTGGTAGGCACACGTTAGGCTTGTAGCTATATTGAGATGTTTTAATAGTGGTTTTATTGTTATGCTGTATGCAGGTATTGTAGTAAAAAAGTACAGGTGCTCATGTATAAATTAACTTTCCTTTTATTCGAAAAGTAATAAAAATAGAAAGAGAAGTACATTTAATAAAGACCTGCAGGGAGTGAGTGGATGAACCCGATTAAAGAGTACCCACCCATATGGGATGCTCTAAGAAGCAAAGCAAACATGCCCGCAAAGAGGGATCATTTCATTGGTCAACACTACACCTAGCTTTCTATCGGTTGGGGAAGTTTGACAGTGTTGTTGTACAAAAAATCCAAGAGCAGAACTGAGTGTGAAGAGAAGAGCTTCAGCTGCAACAATAAATCTGAGTGCAAGCACACAGCCTGAGCAGAAACAGAATAAATCTAATCAAAAGCAGAGGCTATCTTTGAATACCAAGGCAGGTTTTTCAGGGACAATTTTACAAAATCTGAATATGAAATCAATAAATCATGCTCTCAAATTGATATACACGATCTTGAATAAGGGCAGGAACAAAGCTCCATAACACAGGGGCTTGTGCTGTCTTGCACCAGAACACAAATGCAGCCATCAGATATTACAACATGCTCTTAATTGAGAATTGAAGAAATATCCTGTATGATTACTTATTAGTCATTATAGACATTTGTTTGAACTTAATATATAACATTATTGAATATGGATTTATTTTTTTATTACTGATGGTGTTTCACTTATTGTTTTGTTAAGTGTTGATAGATTTTTGTGTGTGGGACTTCAATTCTGAATTTTTTCCTTTATTGATTTTAAGGTAATTAAGTTTGATCTCACAACCAAAAAAGGGAGACCTTTGGGGGTTGTTTTTTGGTCATTTTCTATCCTGGGAGCAGTAGGTCATGACCTGTCTCTTTCAGAGCAGTTCATCTCCCTGACGTTGGCTGGGGGAAGTCTTGATAAGGTTGGTCGTCTCTTATGGTAACCAAGGTGGGGTGTGGTGGGGGGTTGGGCTGTGCTTTGTGAAGATGGTCAGGCTGGTCTCCTCTTAGAATGGATTGCAAATGACCTGTATACAGTCTACGTGATTCCAGTTAACATGAGTCAGCATAGTGTCTTGTTTATCGTTTGATAACCAATGGGGTTTAAACACTCTTCTCTGGAGGTAGACTGTAGAATTGAGTGGTATTGCACAGTGTTTTCACTTGTACTATAACTCTGATCTCATCAATTGAGTTTCAGTTGAGGTTCCTGTACAAGACATCTTGGTCTTCTTACAAGTTTCTCACTATGGGTTAACCAGCTATTCATCAACCATTTATCTAGTCACAGGCCAAAAGGGCAGGTGCTTGAGCCCCACCTATCTGTACACAAACCTGGTTCAATTTAACCAGAGTTCTATTAAAAGTTTTTTTTTGGCAACTTAGGGTCAACTGAAAACATAACAGTGGAACATTACCTCACACAATTATCACAATATACACAGAGAGCAGACAGAGAGCAACATTAGCATTTGTTTGGGCTCATTTTTCTGTCCACCTGATGAAAGTGAGTCCTATATTCACTTTGGTTTGCTCTCACGAACTGAGGGAAATATGTGGCTCTTTATCTGCTAAATGTTCCAGGTTTGAAAATGTATACAGACAGTGAAGAAGTGGAAGAAGCTACATGTATGTTTTGTTTCTACAAACACTTTCTGTCACAGGTGTATACTGAGCAAACATGAGGAGGACCTACAGCAGACACAAGGGCGGGACAGGTTGATAAAAAGGAGTTTTCTAAACCGGCGAACAAGCTCAAAAAGCCAAGATACATGGACAGGTCAGAAACAGAGGTCAAAAACAGAGGTAGCAGATAATTAGATGGAGGAATACGGAATAGTGAAAGAGGTTCACAGTAGCAGGAATGGGTAACTAAGCAACACTGACAAACTGTCAAACAAGGGTATAGCTGCCTTTGGGGAGGATGTGATAATGAGCAGCATGTGAAGATAATTGAAGAGTGGCAACAGCTGAGCAGGTGGGTGTGGGAATCAGGCAAGGTCAGTGGACAGGTGGAGAGTGGCAAAATCAATGGGGGAGAATGGTTGTGGCTGTGGGAAAATTGATCATTAGTAGATATAAAAGCTGTTGTACTTCATTGAGCATTATTACCCTTTACTTGTGATATGTGGGCTGACTTAATTACATTTATAGTGTCACTGTGTGCCACCATTCTCTTCAACAGGTTGCTGAGTGGAAAAGGTGCAACATCAGAAACCTTAGATTCAACAGGTTTATGAGATGTAACTTCTATGTAATGTGCACAAAATTTAAGATTAGACTTAAATGACAGGTTCACGGTTTTTCAAGTCTGTCTTAAAACAACAGTGAAGTCTCCATATGAACACTGAAGTAAGTTTTTTACTCACTGTAATCATTCTTCCTGTTCATACTGACTAGGCCTATTAAAAGATCTTCAAATGTGCTTTCAATGTAGGTGATGGGGGACAAAATCCACAGTGTGTCCACACAGTTATTTAAAGGTTGATCTAAAGCTTATGCGAGGCTTCAGCAGTCTGAGTTAGTCATATCAAGTGGATAGCTACTATTTGTATTTATATTTCAGTTATCTCTGCCCCTGCTGTACTTACTTTTATCTTCTTTTTTAATCTGTCACTCACAAGCCCCAAAATGTGATGGAAGTGCAACAATACATTGATGGAATGCACCTTAAATAAGATATGTCAACATATTGATTCAACTCGTATTGTGGTTTTAATTGATTTATTGTAATGTGTGGGAAATGTTAGTGAAAACAGTATCCAAAAAATAATGTAAGTTCAAGATAAATGATAAATGAATGATAAACTTCTCTATCAGTAGATCTACAGACAAGGTCGAGCTCTATTTCAAGCTATTTCTTATACTCCTGGTATCATTATGACCATGATTTCCTCATGAAATACATTATTTTACATTCTTTTGTCTCCATCTAGTGGAGTGAAGTTGTAAATACACTTTTGTGGCCAGAGGAAACTGTAAATGGCCACCCAATCATCCAAAAAGGGGTATACGTTCTTTTCCAACAACCAAAAAATTCTATGTCAATGCACAGTTATGCTAAAACACAATTAGCTGCATTTGAGTGCTTACCTGTTGTGGTTTAATGATTACTCCTATTTTGTTGACATCAGTTTTACATCCTCGTTTGAGCTCACACAGATGGCCATACTGTAAAAGTAATAATAATGATTGCAAATTCAACACAATTTTCCTTCAAATGTTTTTTTTCTGAGCTCATTACAACCCAATATGTAGAAAACATATTGAGGTGGGAAAATACAGAGATGCCGATGACAAGCATTTTTATTACAAAAATGTAGTAGATATTTGAGAAATGTATTAAGATATATATCATCATATAAAGATTGTGTATTCTGCAGCGTCATCAGTTCAAAATCATGTTTACAAGAAATGAAATTCTTCAAAGACAATGTATATAAAAAGTCAACAGACAGTACCTGAGGTCTCCTGGATCCCGAACAGAACAAAACCACTTCAGAGATGTTATGATTTTAACATTTACTTTTTTTTTTTATTGTAAAGGTGGTTTCTTACAAAACAGTCATGTTATACAGCGGCAAAGAAAGAGGCCAGAACACAAAACAAAAAGAGTGAGGGCAAGAAAGTCAGAGAAGACAAAAACAGAACTTTGGCGGTGACAAAAGAAAACAGCAACATAATCTGCTACGCAGTAATCCAAAAAAGATTTTACGAATCATTTATTAGCATGGCAACACAATGGAAAGCACAATAAAAATAATAATAAAAAAAGAAACAAATATAGGAATAAAGTGTGTTGTAACCAAGGCCCCGGTAACAGTCTACTGTATGTTGAGCTGTCCTGCAGTTTGTAATACTGTAGGAACCATCTCTTTTGCACCCACAACACTGCATCAATGCAGCACAGCACGTGTAAGACATGACACTTGTAAGGCTCCATCTGTCTGTGTTTTTAAGGAGCCAACAAAGGCAGATATAGTCATTTAGCTATCTGTTTTTAGACAACAACTACAGCTGAGAAAGCATACTGTCCAATCAAAAATAATCATCTTTGCACATGCTAAAATAAAGTCTTCTGACAGAGTGAGAGCTATCGCAGGTTTAATGCTACATCAGCTGAAACGACAGAGAAACAGCAGTACAGTATATAAAGACTAATTTTAACAGTATAAAACATCTCCATTTAAATGTATCTGTTTATTAGGGAAAGTGGTTTTTAGTAATTACATAGTAGTGTCATTTATAAGTGTTGGTTAGATAGTAGATATACAGTACATCCACGAGTCTTGACAGACTTCCTGTGTTAACATCTATGTCTTGCAAAAAAAAGAAAAAAGTCTAACATCTTTCCAGTTTAGTCTGTTTATGAATGTTTCACTCAAGTGAGTAACTGTTTCCAACTTACAGTACATAATTTAAAAGTTGAGGGTTTTCTTATGATTTTAAAATTATGATTTCCTGGGAAATATATCACTTAGCAACACTCACTAATGTTGTAATATAGGCCTATTTAAAGTGGAAAAAAACCTGCAAATGTTAACAAACTGAATCTTCTGTTCTTCTGTTTTTCCAGCACACCGTGTTAAAGTTTAGAAAACATGCATATTCACTTTCTTGATAAAAGTTTGAGAAGATTGATATCATTCTAATGTCCCTACGCTAAAATTGAAGCTAAAGCTAGCCGGCGGTTAGCACAGCTTAGCAAGAAGCAGCTATCATTCAGCCTTTGTAGAGATTTTTAAAAAAACAAAACAACAATGATGTAATTAGTGAGCTGTAGTGATGCTGGTAGGTGAAAAAGCCTAGTTAGCGATTTACCTGTTTTCACTCTTTATGTTAAGCTACATTAACTGACTGCCACCTGTAGCTTCATATATAAGACGGGACATTTACTTATTCTGAAAATACTTGGACATTCTAGCATGAAAAATTGTTGAAGTAACTTCTACAGCTAATTCATTTATATGACCACTGTTATGTCATTTCAGGGTCAGACTACAGCTAAGACAGTTGCATGATAGCATTAATGACATTTGTAAAAGGGCGTCTTTGTTGACATGCCTAAAATTCAGGGCTTTTTCAGAAGCCTATTTCATTGACAATTCCTGGTCAATAATGGATTCCTTTTCAAAATTAAAAATACTTGCAAGGAAATATGTTGATGGGAAAGCTACTGCACTATTTTGTCTCAAAATTCTTAAAAAGGACTTTTCTTTTTGCAGGACACAGACATCACTCTCTAATACTTCCATAGTGGTCTAAAGTAAAATGTCTACAATGGCTTGACTAACAAAACACATCATCTTCTCCTCTATTCCTCCTCTTAAGTCTTCCTTCTTCCTTCTCAACTCAACTTGATCCAGCTCCTTTTTTCTCCATGACAAACTATCTCGTCATCAATCCCTCACCTTCCCTGTACACAAAAAAGTGAACCCCCCTCTTCCTCATCTCTTATCAAATAAACCCAGATTACAATCCGCTCCCCTCCTCTCCTCTGTAGCTCAGTAGTGCCCCCTAGCAGGGATGAACGTTACAGGCACGGATCTCCTTCCGGTCCTTACAGCTGGCCGTCATGGCGCCCTTAGCTCTTTTCTTCACCAACATGTAACGCTCCTGGATCCCCCCTCCGCATGGTTTGGTACAGTCCGTCCAGTTGGTCCACGGCTGCATCCTGCAACCTGTCGCAACAAATGCAAAGACATCTCACATGCAGTCTCATGTAGCTGCTTTAATTAGCTACTAAAAGTGCAAAACTAATAATCACCACCAACCTGCCTGTTCTTCCACGGCTGCATCTTTTCCCTGTTTGCCCCTTCTTCTCCTCTTGCCTCCACCACCACCTCCTCCTCCTCCTCCTCCTCCTCTCTCCTCCTTCGTTTTTGTCCGGCACTTCCTAACCTTGCATTTCTTCCTCTGGATGGTTTCGGGACAAGCGCTGCCCCCGAGTTGAGGCTCCAGTTTGATCATGCGGGTCCTGATGGTGTGTCCTTTACCGCAGGACTTGTTGCACTCTGACCACTCCGACCACTCAGACACCATGCAGTCGATGGCTGGATGGAGGAAGAGAAAGAAGACAAAGAATAGACAGAGGGGGACAAAAGAAAAGGGGGAAATGATAGAAACAGAGGAATAAAGGAGAGGCAGACAATAAAAAAAAATGAGATTGAAAGACTAAGACCAAATATAGGTACAGAGGAAAATGTTGTGAACTGTTGGGTGCATGTTAAATAAATGTTAAAATGCACTATAGGCAGTGGTGGAATGGAACTAAGTACATTTATTTATATTAATATAGTTTATTATAATAACACCTATTAGTAGCATAATAAGCACATTTAGTTATGATACTTCCTGTATATTTTCTCACCTACTTTTACTTACAATAAATCAAATGTTAAATAGAACTTTTATTTATAATGGAGTATTTTAACACTGTGGTATTGCTACTTCTACTTCTGTAAAGGATCAGAATACTTCTTCCTTCTTCACTGTCTAATTGTGTCGAATAAATGTGGTCAACTGAAGTACAGCAGGCTTGGAGAACATGAACCCATTATAACATAATTCCTTTATGTAGTTTAAATAAATAATGTGATTGTACATCTTCTCGCCATTATAATATCTGAGTGCTGAGGATGTAGAGCAGAGTCTGTTAGAGAGAGCAACATGAGCAGGCAGATAGCTGGGCAGGTTATTGGTGTTAACACTACCGTGAATGCATCACAAATGTACATTTCTATAGTCCATTGGTTTCTATAGTCTGAAACCAACTGCGTGTAGAAAGTTTGATAAAGAAAGTTATTCAAAAGTTGAACCACAAAATGAAATTGATATTTATAACAAAGTCTGAGTGACTATGCTACTCCCATGAAGTGGTTTAAATAATATGGTGAAATCAGAGCACACCAGGAGGCTTATATTAATCATGAAGGTCCCGCTCACCCACACATGGGTTTTAGCTTTTCAAAAGCTGCCGATTAGGCCTCTGCTTAGGGGGAGTTACACATTGTGTGCAGACCACATATGCTCTACTCATAAGTATAATAAAAGTGTCATTTTCCCTCTGTGTGACAGGTGCAACAAAGCTTACAGAACAGTGAGGAAGACGTCAGTCAACCCTAACCCCACAGTCTGCACTCATGTGAAGGGAATTTTAAAAATGAGTCATCACTTTTGGTTTTACCTTCCTATTTATGTAATGAATCTTCACTTACGACACTCGGGCAGCATGCACTTCTCTGTCTGCTCCAGCTCCTCCGTGCACTGTGCAGGATCAGACTTCAGCATCCTCTGACGTGTTCGAATGCCCCGGCCGCACGTCACGCTACACTCAGTCCAGTCCGACCAGGGAGACAGCATGCACGGGATGGTATCTGTGAGCAAATAAAAACAAGCATCATATCATATCAGCTCATGTGTTACACTCACAATATGATCAAACTGTTAGAAGTAAGTCATTGTGAACTCACGGCACTCTGGCATCATGCATTTCTCCACTTCCTCCACCTCCGTCTTACACATCGATCCGTCTATAGGAGGCATCTTCACCATGCGCTCACGTCTCCTCATGCCCAACCCACAGGTGACACTGCAGGGATCCCACTCAGCCCACTCAGTCACAACACAGCTGCTGGGAGCTTTGGAGCAAATATAAAATGACACAGGAAAAGAACAATATCAGTGTTGCTCACATCAAGTTTCAAGGTTGTTGAATTGTGAGGGAATGTATTCATCATCACTATTATCTGTCTTTATCAGAGTTTTACTCAAATGACTGAATGATAGTGAGTATAACAAATTAAGTCTCATATTTTAGTTTTAGCTTTAGCTTCCCATTATGTATAATAATGAGCATGCATAAATGCAGTGGGAGGCTAATAGTGGTCTGTGGGTCAAATCCAGCCTGCAGCCAAAATACTTGGCTCCCTGATGAAAGTTTTGACTTTAATAGTTTACATCAAAACTTACATAGTGGTTCACACATCTTTTGTAGATAACGAAAATTAACCCATGGTTCCTTAAAATCCCAATTATTGTAATATAGCCTTGTTACATCTAATATTGTCCCGAAACAAGGACAGACATCAAAACTATGGTTATGCTATGCTATTTAAACATTGAATTATGCTGAAATGAAGTCTAATAAGCCAACCATGAATTATGCTTTAGCCTGTGTGACCAGAACAGATTTGTTCTTCACAAACAAAAGTGGTTATCATTTCCCCCCTAAACAGTATTATAAATACATTTAATTCTTAAATGAATTAAAAGAAATAAACACAACATATAAGGCCTGCCTCTCCACTGTACTGGTTAACAGCCCCGCCATGACAAGAGAGGTCCATGGTTGAACCTAAAAGTGCAGCTTTCTTTAATTATGCTGCAAAATAATGGAATTTTCTGCCGAAAGCTAAAAGCATATTTATTTAATCTGGCTTTTAATTAGTGTCATTTTAACTTATTTTACTAAATGTCTAGTTTTATTATTTTATTATTTCTATTTGTTTAGTTGCTGTTTTATAACTGTATTGTATTTTTCTTTTTCTCTGTGAAGAACTTTGAGCTTCATCCCTTGTATGAAAGGTGCTCTATAAATAAAGGCTATTATTATTTTGAATAGCTGACCCCTGCAGTAATGCTTGTGGGTTTGTTGGCTGTTCCTCTCTTCAGACTGAAATCTAAAGGAGACTGTGGAGCATGGAGGTTTAAAAAGCAGCTCAGGTCTAGTTTATGAACCACTCAAATGTTTGAACATAGGACCTACTGTGTTTGAACATTCATGATTCATGATCAGGCTTCATGATAATACAATAGTAAGGTTTTAAATGTGACATTTTAAAACAGCCACCAGCAGTGTGTTATATGTGGGTTACATATTAACACACTTTAGAACAAAAATTTAAACGCGCTCCACTTCATGCACCTGTAGGGGTGAATGTAACTCACAGTTGGAAGTTCAATTCATTAGAAGATGTAACAGCTGAATCAAGTTAAAAGCACAGTGGATTTGGCCGACTCAGAAAAAAAATCATTTAGATAATTAGAGCTTCTTGTGCATGTTGCTTTGATTGGTTCAAGTTTTTTAAATGTTACGCTCCTGGAAAGAAAAAAAAAAACACTCACACACCCACACACACACACACAGAGCATTAGGAGGGACTCACAGCACTCCTCGTTGACGATACACTTCTCTGTCTCCTCAGTCTGGAGCTGGCACAGCGAGCCGTCCTCAGGATACTGTTTTACATAACGCTCTCTGGACCTCATCCCCATCCCACAGGACACACTGCAGGCTGACCAGCTGATCCACTCTGACATCATGCATGTTGAAGGCTCTGTCCACCGAGAACGGGGGGAGAAAAGGAGCAAAATCTATTTAGCAACACATACTATAAGAATATCTCATTTCTCTTTGTTACACATTGGTTATTTAAGTTCTGCATTCTTTGTATCTCAGCTGTACTTAAAACTTGTTTGTACTGCTGTGGTATGCAGGTGCAGCTTCCTTGTTGCCATTTCTCATTACAACCAGTACATAAGTAGGCCTACTGCTGGACTGCACCATTTATTTCAATGAGTAATACCAATTAACCAGTTTTGGTCCAACAAAACAAAAGAGTGTTCCACAGAGATTTAATTAAAGACAGGTGATGTATTAAATAGTATGTTATCACTCAGTGTGACTCCCTCCAGTGACCCTCACACTTTTTGTTAATGTTAGTTATACTGGATTGAGTGTGAGAAGGCTCTTTTACAAGACCCAATGTTATTTTTTTCCCAGTATGGTGATGTCATGACCCGCCCTACTCTGCCTCTGATTGGGTGATAACCTTACTCCTCACGCCTAAACCTAACTGAATCCAACCGACTAAGGCAACAAGTACCAGCAAATCAAAGGCAGAGTAGGGCAGGTCATGACATCGCCATCCTAGGAGAGTTTGCTTTCACACAAGTGGTAAAATGTGACTGTGGGTTGGGCTGTGTCTTTCTGCTAACAGTCCCACAGTCCCACAATGCAATGCTCCACATTTTAAAGATGTGAAAACTACTGTCATGTGACTCTACAGCTGATGATGATGATGACACAAAATGACAAAAACATTTTTAGTGTCTGTTCACTGTTGATTTAACTAACTAATGTTTATTATAAAGCCCTATATCAATAGGTGGACCACAGTCCTGATCCAGACCCAGACGCCGTCCTGTCTGGACCCGGAACTGTAACTCATGAAATATTGAGGATTGTTACATTTTGTCTGAACATTTCTATTTTAACGGGCACAGCTTCACCAGTTATTACGGTAAAAGTGGAGCGGCCCTCAGAAACTCCCAGATCACTAATCAGTCAATCAAATCTGTGCATTCAGACACGTGGAGAGACTTGACTGTCAGTGAGATACACACGGAGAAAATAGTTCATGTGTTGATATGTTGTTAGAAAGTTATTAGATGTGAAGTTAAGTTTATGGTTTAAGTTAAAAGTAAAAAGGGATTCAATTTATTTAAGAAGCACGATCAAGAGCTTTCTGTAATGCACTTTATTTTAAAATGCCATCTTTAATATAAGAAAAGAACATGTACTTATCTTCTTTTTTTATTGATTTTATTATTGATTTGAATCCCACAAGTTGAGTGTAAATACTAATAAATGTTATTGCTAGATTCTAGAATACTACTGTATTTATATGAGTTTACAATCTAGCCAGAGATGCTGATGGAACTACAATGCTACTTCAAGCTACTTCAAGCTACTGAAGAATAACACAGTCATTATGATGTTCACGACCCTACTGATAGAGACATAAAAAATGAATGCCACTTCATTTTAAATTTGATCTCTCATTCATCTATAAGCTTTTTATACATTTGTTCTGAATTCTATCCAAGAGAAGCTAAGTTCATATTTCTGTATGAATAATTTGTCATAATACATCTGAGAAAACATGGTCAACTTAAGTCTGTTGTTCATTAATAATAGTAATATTGACCCCGTTTGGCCCTCGACTTGGACCTAGTTTTTAATTGTGGCCCCCTCTGTGAATGAGTTTGACCCCCCTGATACAGGGAGTACTGATTGAGTGAATAAGGGAGAGATTTGGGACACAGCCGAGGAGTTTAACATTTATTTTTTGTAGATTTGAGTCATTTGCAGCTTCTGTGTGCCACATTTACACTGCATCATCAATACATTATAAATCAGAGAGTTTGCAGGTTATAGTGTAGCTATGTATTTACATTATATATTAATGTTTATTCTTGGAGAGGTCTAAGAGGATTCTGTTTTCTGAGGGTTTTTTTTCCTCTGCCTTTGCCTCCACACCTCCCCTGCACACCTGTTCAGTGTTTAGTCTCATTAGTGTCGCCCTGCTTGCTGCCTGTCACACCCTCGTTGTCTTCATTGTTAACCACTGCTTGCTTTTCCCTCCTTTTCCAGTGCCTGCTCCACTCCAGCTGTGTCTCATGCTGTGATTAGTTCCTAGTATATTTACACTTTAGTGTTCTTCGTCAGTTCGTGATCAATGTATCCTGGTGTTTGCAGCTGTTGTTTTTAACTTCTCGTGTTTCTGTTTTTTTTTTTAACTTCATCTGCCTGTAACTAGACTCTGGCAATCTCTAGTTATTTTCTTCAGTTCCTGTCGCTTTCTGCATTTAGGTCAATCTGCTTTGATTTAGTACCAAGTGCCAGGCATGATAACAACTGGATGAATGATTTACAAGCTAAGGATCCTTCAGCTGTGCATATCATATGTTTAATGAAAGGACAGTAGATATTTATACAATTGGAAAATTATAGTAGAGTATAGTAATATATATAGAGTTTAATTTTCCATTTGCACTTAAGTGGTCATTTCATATCACTACACTTTGCTTGGTCACATGTTTCTTTGGTCTATAAAAGCATCAGAAAACTGTCAGAGAAAAATGTCCCTTCCAGTTTCCCAGACAACAAAGTGACATCTACAAATGTCTCGTTTTTACTGACTAAAAGTCCACAATGCAAAGGTGTTCCATTTACTATAATAATGTAAGGTCTAGAAACACCTGTCACAGCTGAATTCTTGACATGTTTTTGACTGATTGACTAATCATTGCAGCTCTAGTGTTTTAACTTACCTTCTCAGATCAAGCTCTGTATTATATTTACTAAGCTGGACACATTTGCCAAAGGTGATTTTACATCTTTCTCCCATACACATTCTTTACATGAAGAGCAAGTTCATTGTTTTTTTAAGAACACCTTCACACGTGTACATTGGGATCCAACCAACACCACTCCCACCTTCAATGACAAACCCACTCTACCACCTCCCACAAAGAACATGAGGACAAAATATGACTAATTAATGAGCATATAAAAACAAATCCTGAAATGAAATGCATTTATTCTTTTTTTCTTTCTTTTTATTCTTTCTTTCAGTCTTTGGTATTCCTCGCTAACCTCATCATGTGTATTTATTCTTGTATGAGTCTGTGTGTGTATATTGACATGTATGATCTATGTGGAGCCCAGGAAGAGAAGCTGTTAGTATTTGTAATAGCTAATGAAGATCCTAATAAAATAAATGAAATGTACATATGCACTGTGTATAAACTAATGCTGAAATATGACTAAACAGATAATGAAGAAGTATATAATATTAAATCATGTTGGTAATTCATGCACAAAATAATGCTTTATGATTTATTCTACATTTCTATACATATACATGTATTGATTTGTGTTTGCTGCTGAGGGAGGTGCTGCTAACCTCCCTGTAAAGTAGAATTGATTACCTTGCCTTACCTAGTGGAGTATAAAGCTGAGCTGCCTCTTACACCTGCTACAGGTGTCAGCTAGCTGCAAGATCAATCATCCTACAGGGAGACTGGTTCAAAGTTGGAAGGTACCATTTCCCCCCCAAAAAAAAGCTCTTCCTCAGAAACTGCTTCAGCTCTCCTTTTTTTAATAAGGTAGTAGCCTGAGGGACAGTCAGCGTGGGGCTGAGGGAGTGGAAGTCAATATGTATGACCCTGGCTTGTATCAGCTGTAAAGTGAACTTCAGCTTTTCAGGCTTAACAAGGCTTCACTCTGGTGTATTTTATCACTATTAGCCAGCATGGCGTTTCAAGATCTCCCTATTCTTCACTTAGAGGGAGCCGCTGTGCAAGTCCAACTGTGCCTCTTCTTTAAAAAAAGCTTCTCTTAGAGTGGAGCGTCGGTTGGATATAGTAGGCCTACATTATAATGAGAAAAGTGATGATCATGCCAGAAAAGACCTTGTACACAGATTTATTTATTTATTTTAAATGATGGATGAACTTTGAGCAATTTAGCTTTTTTTTTTTAACTCCAAAACACTTGACTCTCCTCTACTCTCTGCCTCCTGCAACAAACGTGAGAGCAGAGCTGCTTACCGGTTGTGGCCTAATCAAGCAGAACTAAGTGAATCATTAATAAAAGATACAGGTATCTCCAGCTCGGATGAGGCCTCCAGAGAGCCAAAACGTTACCCGGGAATATTAATCACCCTGGGCGTCGGGCCCTCGTCCTGCCCTAGCGTGAACCCCGCAATTATCAATCTCCCGGTGCACGCTAACGGAGCGCTAAATGAAAACAAAGGAGAGGTGCTCGGGAACAAAAAGCTATCCGTGTTGCTGTCTGATAATCGATATGAAGAGCAGTGGAGGGTGGGAGCATGTCTTAGTGTATGTGTATGTGTGTGTGTGTGTGTGTGTGTGTGTGTGTGTGTGTGAGGAGCTTCTACAGCCGGAGCTTCACTCTCATCTGATGACTTGTAGACATATTGTGGGAACGAGGGAGGAAGAGCGAGGAAGAGGAAGACAGACGCTGCCTCTCAGCGTTTGTTCCAAATTGACAACTTCACTGGAAATTGGACAAAAGGAAACTCCAGGGGTTTTGTGCTAATGTGAGTTTGTTTGCAGGACAGTAAAAGGAGCATCAAACTGGTAACTTTGACAGAAATCAGAGGGGAAAAGTTCCTCCTTTTGACGACAACACAGAGAGACCGAGAGAAGCGGGAGAAAACAATGGAGGGAAAGTCGACGCTAATTAGCTTCAAACACCTCCGTCATCAGCTTTGACACTTGGATTAGCGTGAAGTGTGAACGTACGCTTTAATTAACATGTTTGTGTCTTTGGATCAGTCTTAATTAGCCCATCATACACAATCCTCCTGTTATCTTTAACACAACAATGAAAGCATGGCGTGTTGATTTCCTTTTAGTTAAAAGACAAACACAATCCCAGTTTAAGCATCCTGGTTGCAGGAGGCTGCTCAGCATTAACAGCTAATCCACATAATCTTTTATGTTTCAGTGCAGTAATTAGGCTATCCAATCAGCAGTGTTTACTCTGTCTAATTAGGGATTTACTGTATTTTGTGACATATCGTGTTGTTGTAAACGTATCATCTTCAGGGATCTATCCCATCAGCTCCTGGTTACATATTCTCCTTTCTTTTTAAGTCACACAACTGCCACCCGTTTTCTTCACTGTGGATAATCCCTCACAACAATAACCCCAATTGTCATCTAATGGCTACACAATTAAATTCCTGGATAAAATCATTCCACCGGGCCGTGAAACACAAACGAGGCAGCGGCTTTGCGTCCTCACCGCAGATTCCATCGATTTAAGCCAAAATGAACCAGCAGTCGCCCAGGCTGGGGTTTTTTTTGTGGTCACGATGAGATAAACACCTCAGCTTTAATCTGCTTATTATTTTGAGGGTTCGCTCATCGCTCCTTCTTGTTAATAAGAAATGAACGCCCCCAAGTCTGAGAAGATTAGAACGGAAGGGAAATGTAATATTTGTTAGTTTGATGCTTCTCTGTGTGATGTATTGAAGCAGCAGAGAAGGATGTCAGTGTGTTTATAGTCATCCAATAAAATGTTTTTTTAAAGTTGGAGGTTAAAGAGTTCTGTTAGCAAAAGCACATCTTTCTCAGAGGGAGTTTAGCAGTTTACGCTCTGAAACTACTTGGTAAGTGTGTGCTTGTGTGTGTGTGTGTGTGTGTGTGTGTGTGTGTATAAATTACAGTTAGGGGCCTACGTTTTGCATAAATGCAACTTTTTTAACATGGCAAGTTATTTACTAAGACTACAGCAGGAAGTGAGCCAAACCGCAGTTGAAGTGATTTGCATAAAGTACATATATAAATAAGATCTGATGTTGGACTGTATTGGCAAGTGTAGAGAGCAATCAAACTCAAAAGAAAGGCGATGCTGTATGTGATGAGATGTGAGTTAAATATCCTGATGCTGTCAGCTCAACAAAGAAGACACATGATTGAAGGAGTTATGGAAGATACATGTGGGAATTTTCTGATTAATTCTTGAATTAAATTGTGTTATTAGTGTAAAAAAACAACATAACAGCAACATCTAATATGTATTAATGAGCCATGTCTCACTCATTGTTTCCATCTGACTGTAATCCCTGTGTGTGTGTGTGTGTGTGTGTGTGTGTGTGTGTGAGTGTGTCTGATAAAACAATATGTTTACCAGACTTTACACTTACACTTTTCCTCTGAGGCTCTTGTCAGTGTTTCAGAGATTTGTCTTTGAAAATAACTGTCTACTGCTGGAAATGAAGTTGATAACAGCTGTGAGACTGAGCCAAAGAATATCATTTGAGTCAATGTTAATATAAAACCATTCATATGCAGCTTTTTAATGGTCTGTGTGTGTGTTTTTAGGGTTAAAAAAACAAACAAAAAACACTCAAGACTTCTAAATCAGAGAGCTGTCAGCTTGAATGTAGCATTTTATATTCTATTTCTTAACCCTTACATACTGTTCAGGTCAAATTGGACCCGTTTTGACATCAGACAGCTGTAAAAATACTAACTAACCCTTTCATGCATATTGGTCACTACAGTGGACAGCTACGTACGAGTAGTGTCAAATCTCTGTCGTACGAGTTCTACTGACTTACTTCCCTTTTCAAATTCCCCAAACGACCATTGATGAACCTTTTCATCACAAGAAATGAGGAAGTAATGTTTGTCGCTGCATCGCTTGCGTAATACGGGCCACGGGCCTGTCGGACACTTTGGATAGATGTGCATTGTCAAATTCACACTTCCACGTTCCCTGTCCCTCTGTGTGTGTGTGTGTGTATGTGTGTGTGTGTGTGTGTGAGAGAGAGAGAACTCGTCATAAGTGGTAAAAGCATATACTTGTGACATGACAAACTCATGAAAATCCAAATGGCTCTTTTAAAGGCACAGTTTATGAACACTGTGTGCATTTTGATACAGTATACTTATATATAAAATCCAAACTATTCCATAAAGGGTTCATGTGGCTGCTGGTTTTCATTCCAACCAAACAGGAGCACACCAGACTTCACTCATCTGATCAGCTGATCTAAGTCTTCTCTCAGTTGATTGTGTGTCTTGATTGGTTGGAACAAAAACCTGCAGGAACATGAACCTTTATGGAACAGTTTGGACCTGACTTAGCACCTAGACCTGCTTTAGAATAAAAAAAGCCTTCCCTTTCTACAAGATGTCACTTTTAATACATGACCTTCAGAACCTGGAGCACCAGTTAAGTGCTTCAATACCCTAAAATAAATCTTACTAATGGAAGGAAAACAAACCTCCTAATCCTCCATTGTTTATTTGATTTGATAAATGAACTGCATCCCACACAACCACAGCTAAAGACTCAGAAGTGGTTGTTAAGCAAAGGTAGACTGTACAGATCACCTTCCCTAGCTAGATGATTGAAAACTGTGCTTCTGTTACTTTCTGTTACCTTTATACATGTCCGTGTGTGTTTGTGTGTGCTCACCCTCAATACTGCATCCCTGGCCCATGCAGGGCTGGAAATCTTGAGTGTGGGGACACGGGACACTGAGGTCCAGCTGGGCTTTAAGCATCCTCTGCCTCATCCTGCGACCTTTTTCACAGGTGGCGCTGCTGCATGCCGACCATGGAGACCAGCCTGAGTAGATGCACGTCTCCGGTGTGTCGTCTGAGAGAGGAATACAAAGGGATGGTGAGACGATGGAGGGTGGACAAAAGAAGAAGAAGAAGAAGAGGAAATGTAACACTTTCATTACGTTTCTCTCACATGGCCATCTTTAGCATCTTCTGTTTTTACAAAGCTTCATTTTCTACTTCCAATAAAGCATGTGAGCTCATTTGTCAGATGGGTGGGGAGGGGGTGAGGAATGGGGGCTGAGCTGACATTGATTATTTAACATTGTATCCAAAGGTGATTACAGCTGGTGGAGGACCACAACAGAGTGGCATGTAAAGGGGGGGGAAAGAGAGAGCAGAGGGGAAAGAGTTGGAGAGAAAGAGAAGGGAGTGATTTGTGAATGTCTCGTCCAATTATCAGCAGTAGCAGCACTACAAGAAGTACTGGCGGAACTGGCTTGAATTAATAATGCTCTCTTGGGGGTTGAGAGAGGCAGAGAAAATGAGAGGAGAGGCGAGAGAGAATATACCGTCAGGCCTCAGGGACGAACCTGAGCGGGTCCAATTCCCTAGGATAAGGGTTTAATGACAGAGGGGAGAAAAGAGGATGAAAGGAGCTGGAAAAATATAGAGAGGAAGGTAAGAAAAGAGTTGGGTTGATGTGTTAGTGAAAAGCAGTGACGCTCCATACGGACCACCATGAATGGATACTAGCTCCCTGTAGTGTCATCTCACACAGAGCAGAGGGGGAATGAGGGAGAAAGAGAGGACGGGTAGAGTGAGAAAAGGAGGAGGGAAAAGAAGCAAATGGTTTCTGACTGACTGAGGAAGACATTTATTAGGCAGCATGAGATCCTTGTTAAGAAATCTGCTGGGTGAGCAAAATCCTGGACCATACCAGACACTTCAAGTAAAAATAGGAACAATGCATGTGTGTGACTTTTTTTGTTGGACGATGTTGTCCTACAAATAATCATGTTTTTTATCTGGTCTTAGCTCTGTTATAAAAGTCTTGTCAAAGCTTATATCTCTTTATATAAGTCAAGTCTTTTCATGGTTAATGTAACGTATGCAAAAGATGTGGCAGAGACAATATTTCAGTATTACTTTGAATAGACATGATAATGCTGATAATTACGTTATTGTACGATAAGTTGATGATGTAATTATTGTGACAGGCCTAAACCCATTTGCAGAGCGTCAAGTGTACTTTTCACACCATAAGAACACAAGATAAGAGATGGGCCTGTTCCAAAAACAAAACTGGTACTGTATACTAATTTGGTTTAACACATTTATTTGGCAGGAAGTGTAATGCATTCTTTTCGTTGGCAAGGTTTGTCTATTCTGAGACCTTTGACATCTTTACACAGCAGAGAAGTCGACGGGAGGAGGCGGAGTTGGAAGGTGGGCAAATG
Source organism: Scomber japonicus (assembly GCF_027409825.1). Lineage (NCBI taxonomy): Eukaryota > Metazoa > Chordata > Actinopteri > Scombriformes > Scombridae > Scomber > Scomber japonicus. Next base: position 29,935,108 of record NC_070582.1, on the reverse strand, counting down.
AAGTGCAGCACTTTGACATCAGCGACCGGGGGTTAATGTCCCATAGCCTCTGTGCTGCTTTGGATACTAAAACATTTGCTTTGACCCCTTGAAAGATTGTGGTTCTAGTTCAGTATTAAACAAGTATTAAAGAACACTCCCTAACATTAATGTAATAGTTTGTAGATAAGTTCCATATAATCACTTAGAAACAGTAATCTGGACAGCCTTCTGCATCTAGAGCAGGTAATGTAGTTTTTAGCCTGTGCTGACTGGTTAAAATGACAAACATTAACCACCTCAGATTATATCAATTGTTGCTAATTAACTCAAATTACAGAGGAGCTAAAATGAAACTTGGCTGTCATTTGTTTAATGTGCTCTCAGCAAGCTGGTGTGTGTATTCAGCCACAAACTGGAAACATCACACTGTGGACTGTGTGTTCTTGTAGTTCAACGACTCCAACAGAGCGATGAGCCTTAAGATCTGTTCCACATTAAATTACTCAGTTAAACTTTTGTGCATATCACATCAATATCTTATCAATTTAATAGTCATACATAAAGATCTCCACTGTTTGAAGAAAATAGCTTGTGAAAAATAATTTGCAGAAGTCCAGCAGGCTACATCTCGTTAGATATAATCAACATCTCATATTTGATGCTGCTCATCTTATTTTCAGGTTGAAATTACAGGTTGTGAAAATTAGTTTTTTAGAACTTTAGTTATTTCCAAACATTGAGAGCTAAACCTCATCAGGTTCAATAAGACATTCAAATGGATTTCCTTGCTAAGCGGATTTAATACTGGGTCTAGATGAAACAACTGAACCCTGAACCCTTATAATTATCAGGAGACAGGGTTGAAAAACATATCAATGCTTTGGTTCAGGTGAGATCTATTTATTTATTCTCCTCCTATAATGAGAAAATGAGAGGAGAAAGGTGTGAGACAGGAAGAAATCAAGACAAACTGAAACTTAACTTCTTAATTGGGATTATTTACTACATTACAGGTAAACCTAGATATTTTGTACAGGTGAAGGCAGAATGCTTCAGAATTCAAAGGATCTGTGATGCATCATAAATATTAAACATGTTGAATGAGGACAGATTTGATATGAAACAGCAGGGTTCCAACCTTCTCACAGGAGGGTGGATAGAAAGACCTGCCAGATGTGTGTTCTGACTGTCTGACCTGAGCTTACTTGAGACTCAGCCTGAACCAGTTGTGGCCGTAATGAGCAGTCAGCTTAACAGTCGATACATGTCAGCAGATTACGTGTGTGCCCTTGAGCATCCCGAGACACCGAATTCCTGCAGTATCTACTTAGTTTGAGAGCTACATGACTTGACAGGACAAGTGAATGTTTAGCAAACACAGAGTGGACCGTGAAAATAGTCAAGTGCAAATAGTCCAAAGGAATGCAATATCATATAATGATAGGGTTTGAATAATTAGTTTAACAGCCCATTAAGTCCTTCAATTTCAACTACTGGAACTTGTTTGGGGTTTTTACCTGAAGAACTATAATCAGGTGTGTGTGTGTGTGTGTGTGTGTGTGTGTGTGTGTGCTTTGACTGTACCTTCCTCCTTCTCCTCCTGTCCAATATCAGCTACAATGTCGTCTATGCTGTCTGGCACCACGTTACATTGTTCTCCCTATGCAGACAAGGGAAATTGGGGTCACACACTAACATACACAAACAAGCACAACGTCTATTAATCTAGAGTTTTGATCTCAGCAAAACAATCTTTGAGCGGGAAAGTTCATATTTGACATTGGAAATAGTGGTTTGTCTGAAAAAAACAACTCAACGTCAACACACAGAATTAGCTTCTTTCAAAGCCCTAAATCTTATCTCACTGCCTTCATCAGAGTTGGCTTGGTTGACATGGAAATTGTTTAGTTGTCATCCCGTAACTTAAGCATGGAACCTCACTTACATGATAACAGGTGGTTGCATATGGTTGAGAGCTCTGTCAAAATCAAGTAAGTAGATTGTCAAAGAACCATCTTTTAAAGTAATTAGTTTTATACTGACTAATAGTTTTGCAGGTATTTGGTCATGGACAAATTAGAATTTGATGTGATGATGGTGTTTTGGTGATGCCCAAAGCTCTTAGAATACAAATTTCATAGTATCCATCAATAATTATCAGGAAATTTGGCTTAAATCCACAAGTATTAACCTCATGGTGGCACTAAAAATTGGGATCCCCAAAATCAAAATCATCACCTGGAAACCGTGAATGTCTGCCTAAATTTTGATGCAAAGCCATCCAGTAGATGTTAAGATACTTTAATGGGTCAGTCATGGGATCACCAAAGCAGTTTGGTTTCATATTTTTGGACCATCTTGGACCAAATGTCAAATGTCCTAGCATCTAAAGGTGAGATATTTCAGTCTGGAGTGATGGACTGACCAACAGACACACAAACACATACTGTACACATTCTAATGGACTACATTGTACCTTCCTAGCAATGCGTTCCACCACCACCTTGGCCAGAGGGGTAATTGCCCCTCCTTCAGGGTCATAGAAGGGACTCTGGGGATGATCCAAACTGGTTAGGGGTCTAATCTTCTCCTGAGGAAGGGTGGGTTTGTTCGGTGACTGAAAGAGTCCGAAAAGGAGGTAAGTGAGCAAATACGATATCAAGTCCTGTACAGTATAAACAAAAGTTAAAGCAGCAACAATCAAATAGCTACATATAATGTGAACTGCGACAAAGCAAAAGATAATTATCTTATTTTGCAGTTCTCATCAGCTCTACTGGCAGGCAGGCAGTTGTTTTCAGCAATGAAGCTCAATAAACCAACTGTAACTACATGCTCAGCACTAAATGGCATATAGAAAATGCTAGTGCATAAGTGGTGGACTTAATTGAGCATATAGCAGCTAAAAAGCTAGACATTTTCCAATGGAATTGGTGGAGATCACTACAGAGCTTTAAATGCATTCTCCAGATGGCCAAAAAAATCTAATAACATACTGTAAATAAAGCTGATGCTTCTGGGACATTTCAAGCTTTTAGTAACAATATTACTAAACAAAATGAGACACCAGGTGGACTTGAATTTATCACCCAGCAGAAGCCCCCGTTTGCTCAGGTTTCACTGTCGTCTCCCTAGGTGGTTGCCTTTGAATTTGCAACGTGATTCTAAAGGTGAATTAACTCTGACGGCCTTTTAACAATCAGAGGGAAAAGAACGTGCATAAATAAGACGCCACGGGTGAAGATCAGGTCATGATTTGAAGGAGAGCTACTCCCAACCTCCTACATTAGTACTGTGCAAATCACGCTTGATGGTTGATGTCCTCAAGGAAATATCTGCTTCAATATATTAGGTATCAAATTTGCCTGAGGGAGGAGAGTCTTAGTCTTCCTCTGAGGAATGGTTAGAGTAATCAAAGTTAAACAGACAAAATTTAAGGCATGGGAATTATTTGTGGGACAAGAATATTAATCCAATAGCAGCATATAGTGTGTGCATGTCTGTGAAACAGGCTTTTAAAAAGAGAATAACATTATTTCTCTTGAGGGAAAGAACAGTAGAGCGGCAGTAAATTCACTGATGGAAACTGAAAGTAATATAAAGTAATAGCATGACAATTGCTGCATTGATTTTATGCTTAATTCTGCCCAAAATGGTGAGGTAGGTAGGTTTTCAAGTGCCTGACAGAGTCCTGTGCAGTCACTGTTTCTCCCATCCACCATCTGGTCGAGTCTCTTTTCTGTTTGATCTCACTATGCATGATTTATATATCTATTTTAACAGCTTTTTAACAGGAGATGTGTGGCATTGTTCCAAGCTGTGTGTGTGACAGCATGTGTGTCCATGTATTGTTAAAGCTTTAAAAAAAAAAAAAAAAAAAAACTTCCACAGAGAGAAAAGGTAAAAAACACATGACAAACATGAATCATTCTCTTTGTACTTTCAGGTTAACTCAACTTTGTTGTTTCAAGTTTCAAACCAACTTTTGATTTAATATATTCAGCAGTCCTGAATAAGACAAAAGGAAGATATCTACAAAGGGAGTATTAGGGAGATATGAAGTTATATCCGCAGTGCTATAACAACAACGCCAACAATACTCCTTTTGTAATTTCAAGTTCACTTAGAGTTTCTTCTCTGATGTTTTGGTTTAAAATATCTTGTGCCAAACGAGACCAAAGAGAATACATCCATCACTTGCTTGAGACAATTAGAAACTACATCACTTATAATGACTGGATTGCAAATGAAAAGTAAATGACTTGCTTTTCATACAGTGCAAAAACATACAAGCATCAGTCTTGTAGACGTGTACTTCCACATCTCCGTCTGTAGGTGGCAGTCATTTAATTTCTGCTCTATAGCATGGTGTGTGCATTACATGGTGGCAAACCTTCAAAAACTACACACTGTGTTTCCAGGAAGCCACTTACCAGAGCCAGAGGACAGGAAGCAGACTGTATTGGCTAGAAAACTGTAGTTTATAAGACTGCCCAGGTCTTCAAAAGTATATCAGTGTTTAAAGCAATGCAGGGTTATAGGAATGAGTTGTATTCCATTTATGTGAAGGCTGGTTCACATACATATTGCACAATACAAATGACACAAAAGCACTGAAATATGAAAAATATTTGTGGATAAAAAAATATATTAATAACAAATTCATCTAATGGAGAATAAAATCCTGACTCTCATACACATACTGGACAAAATGCAAGTAAATTGAGTACCAGAGAGCTGTGGAGACCAAACAAAGGGACTGTTTGATATGAGACTAAAATCAGGGCCATAACAGCTGAGAAACCACGTTTAAAAAGTAACACAAGATGAATTAGAAGAGCTCTGGTTTTATATTAGTTAAGCTTTTGAAAAGTATTTACCTCCTTCCCTCAGCAGGATGAGCTATTTGCTTATTCATGAGGTTGTAAACTATAAATAAATTGCTGTGGTCTCCAAACAGTAGGTGAATATGGATGAGCACCTTTCATTCCAAGGATGTATAAAACTAAAGAGGATGTCTGTCACAATAACAGACAAGTGGAAGTCAAGTGTATTGTGACGTGAGGGGTACATATAAATTCAGCTACACAGTCGACAGCTATAGTTAGCAATATAACTTATAATTATACGTGATGCACTTAATGATAACTGTCACATTTGATTTATCTCCTGCAGTCCCACCACTAGTATATCTTTGATGAGACACAGCCAACATTTGTGCCTCATATGCAGTAGTATCAGGTGATGTAATATATTTGAATGAATCTTTTGCAGAAAAACAGCAAATTAACAAAGGAAGCTTGGTTATGGTAGCAACGCTTACATTTTCAAGCTAATTATACTAATGCACACAGTTCTTTGGGGTCAAAGGTGCTGAAAAGAGAAATATAACATTGCAAATATGAAAAACAATAGCTTCTGTGATTATGTAATTATTTAGATAACAAGGACAACTTTATTTATGGTGGTTAACTAGACTGACATATCTCAAGCTAACGTTACAGCTAATGGACAGTGTTTGGGGCTAGAGCTAACATGACCAATCTGACATACTGTAGGCAGCAAACATAAAAATCTGTATCCCATTTAGCTAGCTTTTGTTTGGAAACAGCAAACTCATAAAAAACTTATAAAACTTGGTGCTTTGACCACTATATAGCTACTTAATAAAGACCATTTTTTATTTATGGTTTTCAACAACACTGGCATATCTCAAGCTAATGTCACAGCTAACGTACAGTGTTTGGGGTCAAAGAGCTGCTGGCAGGACAGTAAAAATGACACACTGACATTTCTAAAGCTAATGTTAGAGCCAGTATACAGAGTGTCAGACTGAGTTGTTGACACTATAATGAAACTGACCTCTGACTAAAATCATTCACTTCTTTTAGCTTATTTCGCCATTTTATGTTTTACAGTGAATTCTCCAGGGGTCCTGCATGATGGAAGCAGCTAGTAGATTTTGATACAACTGTTAAGTGCCAACTTGATGTTACTCATTCCAGGTTTCTACATCTAACAACATAAAGTACCAGTCAAAAGTTTGGACACGCGTTGGGATAGTTTGTTCTAACTATTGACTGGTATTGTACATTTGAACTAAAAAATGCAGATTATAATATACCTCATATGTGACACCATTGTCAGTTCCTGCATCCCAGGGAATAAGGTCTGTCACAAGCCTCTGGACCCAGCCACAGTCCTTGGTACAGAGGTCCTCTCCTGAAAGCCCCACGTTCCAGTCCGGACTGGGCCCGAGCATGGTGAGGAAGGACATCAGGTGACGGGTGCGGTCCACTGAAAACTCTGCTGATGGAGCTGCTCGCCTGATGGTGAGGATGAATATAAGGAATAGAGAACAAAAGAGAAAAACTAAGTATCTATCCATTTATAAATTTAATTTTTCATATTATTTTATTGAGACTCAAGTATGGCTGCATGTTTTGAAAATCATCTCAGGAGAAATATTTCCCTATAACACTTTGCTATTGCATAACTCAGTTAATTACTTTCAAAATTTCTGATGTCACGACCTCTGACCTTTGTCATGGTCAGCTAATTGCTGCATAACTGAAGCTCCAAAATATCCAATTAGTGTCAGGAACACTGTAGCTCATGGCATATTCTCTCTGAATGTTAAATACCTGTAGAGAATAATCAGATGTTTTGAAGATATGGTATCTTAATAATCACATCTTAACTAAGTCATAAGTACAAACAATGATTTTATAAACTTCTCACAACTTTGTATGCAAAATTGAACAAAATTAGCTAATATTTCATACATCACACTGACAATGTGAGTACGTTATTATGGGAGCCTATTCTGGTGTGTGAGTGTTCTCATTAGTAAAAATAATAGTGGCACAATATATCGCAAATGACAGACAATGCTAGAAGGGGTAATTAAACAGATGTTTGGTGAAAGATACCGCACATTAGTGTGCGCTTGTGTGTGTGTGTAGGTATGTGTGTGTGTCTGTGTGTTCATGCACATGCAGTGCTGAGGGCTAGAATTGCGATAAGTTTGTAATTGCTCTTGAACTAATTCAAAAGAGTGCACAGGATGCCAAAGCATGTGAGTATTCAGACAGCCGGGCTTTTGAGAGGTTCATAAAGGAAGGCATCCTAAAACAATTAAGACTACTTTAGAATAAATAAATAAATCATACAATAGTTTCAGAATTTTAATTATAATATATTTGTTAAGTCTGTCAGATATTGAACAATTTCCAACTTAAGTGCTTATTCTGCTAATTAAGAATTTGATACTGCACACAATGAAGTTGAAGTATTATTGTTCATGGACAGGTCGTGCTATCAAGGATTTCTGGAACAAAGTTTTTTGTTGATCATCCAGTATGTTCTAAATTATGTAAATCTAGTATTTTTAATTTATTACAATATATCACTAAACAAGTATTGTGTTTGGCTTGGAGGAGCGCTGAGGCTGCTTCTCAGTGCCAAAAACTGACATACATGTTTTGTTTTGTGTATCATCAAAATATCAACTTTTGAACAAGGCCGCCAGACCAAAAAAACCTTTTAGAAAACAGTTTTTGTACAATGTTCTCCTATGTAGAAGCTAAATAAAGGCAGTATCAAAGTTGTAGCAGTTTCATGCGGCAGGAACACACAACATTGACTTTTTAAAGCATAGTCATGTTGAAAACATGAAGAATAAATGATGAACACATCTGTCAGGAACTAGGGCGTGGATGACGTGCTCATGGCTAACCAGTCAAAATATAATACATCCATTAGGTCAAAATGGGATTTAATGGTGACCTGTAATTTGAACTCTCCCTGCTTTTTGTGTAAGGAAGAACTACAATGATACTGAAGCTATTGTGCATATTTTTACATTTTTCAAGAGGATTAAACTGATTTTGGAGATATGTTTGGAAATACTGAGTAAGCTCCAAGCCTCTTTGGGCGTTTCCCATGACAGCGGTTGCTAGGAGACTAAATTGTATTTGTTTCTTTTTTCAATGAGTCCAAATAATTGAAGCTGTCAGCAAGTTAGTTAATAAAGTGTAACTAGCATTAGGTGTCTCTATGTGACTGACCTGTAACCTCAGGTACAAGATGTTACACTCAATTACTTGAATAACGACACGGATTAATGTTAAGAGTGCTGAAATTACAGATGGGAGAAAGCAGTAACATCACCCCCTATATTGGTGACCTATTTTTATTTTCTGTCCACACAGATATGAAACCAATCAAATTACAGAGCTGACATCATCATTTGCTTATTTTTATTTTTTATTTTCAATCAGTATCTCACAGAAATGTTTTTTCCTTTTAGTGCAACTGACATTGAGCGATACTCACAGGTTGAGGGGCTGCCACGCCGGCCACTGAGCCTTAGTTTTAATGACAGTCAGTACTTCATCTCCCTGGGGGGGGGGGGGGGGGCACAGAGAGAGAGAGACAGAGTGAGAGAGAGACAAGAAGCAATTTGTCACTAAATGGATGACTATACAAGGAGAGAAAAAACATTGACAGAAAAAAGTCAAAAATTGACATGACTGAGGGTGAGTACTCTCATCCAAGGACAGTAAAGTGTATTCGACTTTTCAAAGGCTTAAGAGCCTGGACAAAGTGTGTCTCTTATCAGGACAAAATTGCTCTGTGCTGTTTTATAATAGCCGTCTGTCATTCTAGCCAGGAACCGCACTTGGCACTCTGTACAGCACCCACAACTAGTTTCTCTGCAGCATTAGGGACACTTTATGGACAACACAACACATTATCTATCATAATGGATCGGATGTAATTATTCAGCCAAAAGCTGGAAGACAAATGGTGGATTTAGTGTGGCGCAGCAGTTGATTAGAACTGAATAGGAAAGACCAAATGTGCCCTTTTCTGGTTTAATAAGAGCCTTTATTGTGTTTTCTCTTCTTCTCCATTTATTGTCTCTTTCTCTTTTAAACGCTCACACACATCTACTAACACACACTCACAAACACACACAATAACTCCAGTTTGGGATATGCCAAAAAAAGAAGAAAAATCCTTTTTTCTGGTTGACTGAAGGTTCCATAGGCTCCTCTTTTCCCTGGAGCAGTGTGGAAAAAACGAGTGTGTGTGCATGTGTGGTCGGGTGGGTGTCTGCATGTATGTGTGTTTGTGTATGTGTGTGTGGGTAAAAACAAGTTTACAAGTCAATGTCCATCTTCTCTTCAAAACCGCCGGAGCTCTGTGGCCTCCCCTGGCTCAGACCTCACTCCATCCTCTCACACATACAGACACAGATATGTATATTAATATAGACAGCCACAGGGACAAAAACACAAAAGCCAGCATGGAAGCAAGAAGACCCAAAAATAGAATGACCGATGTGCAATGGACAAATATTCATACAAGTGAGATGCGATAACAGCCCATATGTGGAAGAAACAGAGGATCAGTGGTGAACTGGATTTTGATTTAAATTTGTAACTTGTGATCAATTTAGTAGTGATTTGTAGTTATGATGTTGTTTTATCAAACCACATGAACATGTTCTCACACATACATCTTAACTGGAATGTGTGCTGCTAAAAACAATCATCTGAATGTTTTTGAAAGTTTCAGCATAATAATAATTGTGCAATAAACTGCACAATTGGATTTTAAACAGGTAACAAGCTTTGTCCCCTTTCTGTAGTTGAGAGGAAATCATACAAGCCATGCACCAGTGGACCTCACCATTAAATGAGCTATGACTGCAAAATGTATTAATTGTATTTATATCTATATTTTTTCTGAGCTGTCTTTAGACTTGTTTTACCATCGTCTGATACTCCATTAACATGTGGCATTAAAACTGCATGTTAATACAAGGTGTAAATACATGCAGAACACATTGGGATTGGTTCTCAGCTGTCTCACCTAAAGAACCTTCTAAAGCAAGTTGAAAAGTCATTTAACTCCACCTCTGCCTCAAGACACAAGTGGTACTAGTAACTAGCAAGTGTTCTCTGGCAAGAAAGTGATTGAGGATGTCGGTCTCTTATACGCCTTCCCCACCTCGGTGTTGAGATTCAATCAAAAATGTATTTTAAAACAAAAAACCCTGTGGTTCAGATATATGTCATATCCAGATAGAGACCACATGTTAACTCCAGGTATAAATGTGACCTGAGACTGTAATCCCAAGAAAAATTACCTGAAAGGACTTCTAGTGGGCACATGAGTGATGACTGTTGTTCATGAGTAACAAAGGCAGGAGTAGCATAATGTTGTTGGATCAATAAATGAAGTCACACGACTGTGACATATGAGGCATCTACCCGTTTCTGACTTTTCCCCAGTTAACCATGACAACGATCATCCCCTTACTTTAACCGAGTAGTGTTTGGTCACTCTAGACTAGAGGCTGGGCTTTAGGAAAAGTATCTGTTTGACACTTGATCCAGAACACTTATTACAGCTTTAACACATTATCGGGCGATGGATCCTACTGATTGTTTGGATCCCCTGACTCTACTATTTTTCGGTGAAATATACAATTTACTGGATGGATTAAGGTAGCCAAAGTTGTTAGATCCTCAATTTGAATGACTCTGGGAAATGACTCACTTACTCTATCACCAACCTGAGTGAATTGTCTCAACAAATATTGGATGGATCGCCATGAAGTCTGGTTTAGACATTCACATACCCTCTTGATAAATTGTAATAACTGTAGTGATCTTCTGACTTTGCTTCTACCACCATCATCAGATGTCCCTAATACTTTGACTTATGTCCATATACCTGCAGAACTAATGATATTCCTACTTTGCGGTTGGTGTGAATTCGAAAACAACTAAGATGGCAACCTGTTAAACATCAACATGGTGTTTCTGTAACTTTAACATATTAGTTTGACAAAAAGTCTTAACTCAATGTCCACTTGTTTTGTCCAGATCTGTCAATTGCATTTCACCATCTTCCCCACTGGATGGAGCTCATCTTTGTGCCTAAATCTAATGAAACTCTATCCTGAGCAGTGGTAGATCCGAAAACAGTTATCTGAATCATTTTGTAACAATCATTGTACATAATTATTATGTTGTTGTGTTATGTTGCTGCTGACAGGAGCGTCAGAGGAGAAAACACTCCAAAACATTGCTTGTTTCAGATGGCAGTGACAAGATAACATATTCTGTTGTTTAGTTTGGGGGACTTGTTGCGCTGTCCATCATTTCTTTGCAATTTTGTACACGTTAATAATCAAGTTAACTTCATCTGTATAGCCCATCACATATAACTCAAAGTTCAAGTGTGTTTACAGGCCTTCAGCAATAGGTCCCATCCCAATTCTAGCCTCTTAAGAAGACAAAACAATCTACCACAAGACAGACAGACGCTTATAAAGTCCAATAAAATCAACCCAATGAAAGAGATTCAATATTAGTGCTATATAGGGGTGGGGGTGGGTGGGTGTCACTGGAGGAATTTTACCATTTTTCTGATATAATAGTACGATACAGTTCAATTACTGGTAGACACAACTAAAGATTTCAAAGCAGACATGTTTTCCAACCTTGGCTCAAATGCAAGAAATCCAGTAATTACATGTTTCCAACTTTCTGGATAAACACGATGAAAGGATTCAAACATTGAAAGTACTTTCTCAATCTTTTCACTTCCTCCACCATCTGCCAATACCAAGACCAGAAAGAAAGAAAGAAAGTTATTCCTGTGACCGAGACCTCAACCGGTATCATACAATACAGAATGCTTAGAGGAGGCTGGTGAAAAGCAAATCTTCCTGTAATGGTCTTGTTTGTTTATGGTAATTATAGCAATGGCACAAAATGACTGCTATTTATCACTGTTCAAATGTGCATTATGTTTTCATGAATGTTTTCAAGGAGGAGAGAAAGAGAAGGACAAAAGGAGTGGGAGGTGGAGGTAGAGAAGGTCGGCAGATGAAGACAGAGAAGAGGAAGATAAAAGTCGAGAAACAAGAAGAAAAAAATGATGAGTATGAGTACACAAACTGAGACGGAGATTGTGGGAGAGGGCAAGCATGAAAAAGGGACAGAAAACAAAGACATCAAAACAGTGAAGACGAGAAAATGACAACATGAGGGTGGAGGTTACAAATACACATATCCCTGTACTTTTACAATAAAAAATTCACTCTGTTGCTCTCCATATAACTCATTCCTCCATCATTATCTTATTTCTTTTACCTCCTCAGCTACATGTAACCCACATCTAAACATACACTAAATCCTACGTAATAGTTAATAATTGACAAAAAATATGATAACCAATTACTAATTTGAGTAATTGTCAAGCAAAAACAGCAAACAGCTTTTCAGTTCAATTAGCACTGAACACAAAGTACTGCTTTTGCAGGTATTTGGTCAGAAACCAAAGTGTCGGAACATTAATGTCTGTGCCAAATTTCATGGCAATGCATTCATCCATAGAATCATGCTAGGCCAAAAACTGATGGATTAATCAATTTGAAATTATTCGTTTCCGCCATAATCTCATTTACTCTAAAGAAGTGGGCATTGACCAGTAATCCACATGACGTAGACATAATTCATCTATCTTTGTATGTGTTTGGGCTCCTGTTTCACTGACTGAAGTCTACTACAGTGAGTCTCTCTTACTTGAGTGACTCTCTGTCAGAGATCCGCTGCTATTCATGTTCTGTCAGCAACTACTGCAGCAGGTGTGACAGCAGTAAAAATGAAGAGGAAAGAGCTGAAGCCTAGGACACATTTCACAAATAAATTACAAAGATTAGTAAGTGACACTACTGTCCAGCCACTCTGGAACATGGTGCTAAGGTGAAGGTGAAAATAAATAGTGCTGTGACTCACATCTGTTTATATAGCCTGTGAGCTATGATGGAAACATAAAATCTATATCTAGACCATGACAGGCTAACAGATAGGAAGGCGGTGACAGTGTAAAAGAGATAATACAGGCAGGCAAAGATGACAAGTATCAAAGCACTTGATACTGGATGGAAACAGGCTCAAACAGCAGCTGGGTTATAATCCACACATTTTTTGCTAATTAGAATGTATCCAATTAGAAGAGCTGAATGAATAAAGCAGAGGTCGGTAAAGTGCTTTCCCTATTATTGCCAACACATTTCATATCCTATTCAAATGTTAATATAGAAATAATGTGATAATCAGTGACAGAATTCAAACTGTTGAATGGCCCAATAGTATCCTGAATGTCTGAGCCTTGGATATCTTAACTCCACTAATCTTCTCTTTTTCTTGAGCTTTCAACCACGTCATGGTCTTTGCCAGTGAATGGAGTTTGCTAAATTATAAATTTCACGTAAGCAGGGAACCTCAGTCATATGATAATTGGGCAATAACATGACTTATTTGCATTTTAGTGATGATTAGTGTAAGGGATTACGATTTGAAATTCTACCTTCCAGTTAGTAATCCCAGTATTTCTCGATTAGCATCAACTAATGTGTTAGCAAGATTGCTGTCTCTCCAGGATTAATGGAGGGTTGATATCAGTGAAGTCTCTGTATTCAGCTGACAGACAACTCTGGAGGAGGAGAAATGTGACTTGCAGTAATTCCAAAGTCTTATTCTCATGTTGTGTGTTCTTAGCTGGCTAGGTGTGTCTGTGGCTAACATTAGCTACATTCAAGAGTGAGGCACGCTAATATTAAATGTTGAATGGTCAGTAAATCCTTACTGTCTGCTTGAGCTGCAACGATTAATCAATTAATCGATTTGTTGCCAACTATTAAAAGAATTGCCAACTATTTTGATAATTGATTCATCATCAAGTCATTATTTTAAGAGGATAATTTCCAGAAATTTTGATTCCAGCTTCCGAAATATGAGTATTTAGTCATCCATGATGGTAAAGCGAATATCTTTGGGTTGTGGACTGTTGGTTGGGACAAAATAGACTTGGGGACACTTTGGGAAACAGTGATCAACATTTTTGACCATTTTCTGGATCAAAAAGCTAATCAAGTTGTAGAGAAAAGAATCAACAGATGAATCAATAATTAAAGAATTTAAAAAGTTCTAGTTTCAGCTCTAAAAATATAATTTTTCTTTTTCTTTGTGTGTGATTTTGAATAGTTTGAAGGCAACTGAGATGGAGCTGATGGGTGTGAGTAAATGAGCTGTAATTACTTAAGTACTTAAGTACAATAAGTAATGTGTCATCAGTAATTGATTACAATTATCCAGTAACTTGTCCAACACTGGTGATAACAGGAGGTGGAGGTAAGTGTAAGATGGTAACTTCTGTCTGTATTCAAACATGGTCTTTGTTATCTAATGTTTCCGGTGTTCCCCACAGCTGTCACATGTGATGTTGAACAATCCGGTCTTCCTCTGAGGATTGTTCCTGTCTTTAGGGAGGATCAACTGAGATCTGACGGTGTTGAATGGCCGACTCCATCTATATGCGCTGACAGCCAGGTCACATAAGGAGTCTCAATGGGATGCTTCTGGCTGTTGACTGAGCAGTGTCCATTGTGGTCTTGAGTCTGGGTGGGATTCACACCATCCATTCTTTGTCCCCTGGATTACCCACTGGGCCTCTATCCTCCTCTTCACTTTGACATGTTCTGCTCTGTGTAGTAATATCCCTACCACTGAGTCTTTATATTGTAAGTAATCCTTGAAATTAATATTTTGATGAAGACTACTAATGAATGTCCTTGAGATATACTGAAGTTGAAAGTTCTGGAAAAAAGTGAGTGACCCTGGACCATTTCTACAGTCAAGAATAATCCTTCATGATCATCAGAAAATACTTGCTTCCACTTTTAAGCTGAATTTAGCATTAGCACTGTAATATTCCAAAATATATCTTTATCTTCAGATGGAAGCACGAATTTTGAAAAACACAAAATGACACCACAGAAAAAGAACAACTTACTCATTTAGAGAGATATCATTCATTTGCATAATTTTAAGCATTCCACTGCTGCTTTTTAAGTGACATTTCAAAATTTGGAAGACATTTTTCTTCGACAGCTGGCAGAAAACACACGTGTGAGCAGGAAAGTGCCACAAAGACAGACTGCACCATTCATTGGCAAATCCCCTCAATAGTCTCAATTCTGCCCACTTATCACTCGCTCACTTTGGAATGATGTTTCGCCTGGAGGGACTCCGCGCACGGCAGCCACGTGAGGTTCCGTATTGTCTTTCCAGACTTGGTCTAATAAAGGAAAATGAGCCTGGGGACTCTGGGAAAAGGTGTCTAATAAAAATCAACACTGCACTAATGCAATTACAATTGCATGGGGGCTGTGGAACAGATGGATGACCGGGCCAATACGTTGTAACTCAGTCAGATAAAATTCATAGCTTAGGTAAAAAATTTGGAACACATCCACATACATAACCACTCACACATGTAAGTATTCATTTAAGAGTCATGATTCACAAAAAACACAGCTTCTTCTAAAGTTGACCACATGATGAAACAATCTATCCTTGTGGAAATAAATTGAAATACCCTTCATCTAGCAAGGTGTCTTCAATCACTTGTCAAAAATGATATCACAAAGACACACACACACACACACATCAATTTCTGCTCAGCAGGTTATTTATCAACCACCTGTGATATGGTTATGAAGCCCTGAGCCGTGCTGTATCATCCATCCAATTACACTGTAATTTACTTGTCCCTCAAGCTAGTCGCTGTAATTGTACTGTACAAAATAACAACCTCTCTTCCTGTATAGCAAAACCATAAACAGATTGCAAATAAACAAAGCCCATATCTTCTCTCGCCTGAAGGCTTGCTAGTGTCAAATCACAATTTAATATTTCATAATCTAACATTTAATATGCAGTATTATCATTTCAAGTCATCTGAATAACTCTGACAGTGAAAAGCTCAGTGTTTGAAATGTTTCTAATTCTAGTGATAACTTGATAATTCTACGCTGCAGCCCCTGGAGATATGAGCGTGTTCAAACCCGTCTCCATGTAACCTTTAATAGCTCATATTCCACCAATCTGTGTTAAATTTTAATACCTAACATTAAACACGCACTTTGAGCTCCAGCGTAGTAAACAACGCAGAACCAGAACCCGCATTAAAACCGAGTTTTTATGATACTTTGATGACTGTGTTTCCAATTGTAACGATGGCAGCAGTGACGCTGCTGGCAAAGGTAGTAATATCAGGGTATAAAAACATGCAGTTTTATTTCATGCAGTTTTATAAAGTAGCCAATTAAAGTCTTGGTGCTGGTGTGGGAGATGAATTCCCTGATGGCTTCAGATTTATGGATGTTATATCTGCTGCCACTGCAAAAACCCCACCCACTGTTTTTAACCCCAGTCCTCATTAAAGCCCTCGAAACTTGGTCTCAATGCTTAAGTATTTCTCTGTAACATTAAGTATTCATTAGTAAATAAAAGCACAATCACAGTTAAAATTCAGGAAAAAACTGTTTCAGCGAATGTACTTCATCAGGACTATGTGGGTGTGGTTTGATCAGATTAAGGTACACTTTTACCCCTTTCCAACTGAGACCCCCCCTACTTTAAACCGGGGGAAAAACACAAATACAAAAATATCTTAAATTGTAGCCAGATGGAGCAGTTTTCTGTCCAATGTGACATGCCTCTTAGCTGCTAATGTGCTAATGTGAAGTCTGGCAATGTTGAGGTGAAGAAATGATCAAGGTCATGTCCATGTATCATACAAGTCCATTTATAGACATGATGATGTTGATCATTACGTTATTGTACGATAAGTCAATAACACAATTATTGTGACAAGCCTACAGATCACAGTAAGCGCCAACGGCTATGACAAATAGCTTTTTGCATTTCCTGTGGCTGCTTCATAATAAAAGCCAATCCATGTTTTGCCAGTCTAATTCATTTTAACGTGAAGCAGCGCTATAGGATATTGTGTTTATATTAGCAGTAACATAATACAGCTCTGACACAGCATTAGGAAAGTTAACATTGTGGCTGTTATCAATGGGATAAGCACACACTGATTACATGCTACATTGTTTCCTGTGAATCCCTTGCGTGTGTGTGTGTGTGAAGGCAATTTGAATTCACAAACAATGAAAACTACTATACAGAGATAATTAGTGAATATAAAATTGAATGGCTATTTCAGAAGAAATGCAACCATAAATAGCATCAAAAATGGAGTGACATGACGATGTTGACAATTACTTGACAGGTATTAGTTATTGTATGATAAGTCAATAACTAATTAATAAATCATTGTGACAACCTAACTGGCCCGAATATTATAATACATGATATTTTATTCTGGAAGTATTCTGGAAACCATTACTCACAGTAAGATGTCTGAAAATTTGGTTTATGGGACATTTAAACGTGTATGTGTGTACATTCACCTGCATATCCTGCTTATGCTTTCTGCTGTCAGAGCTCAGTGTTTTATGACTGTAGCCACAATGCTGTACGTATTTTCGATGCAGTGTACTATGTGTGTTTCTGTTGCCAAAATGATTTTGTGTGTGTGTGTGTGTGTGTGTGTGTGTGTGTGTATCTGTATGTGCATTTCCTCCTAACCTGCGGGCTTGGTAATCCATCACACCAGTGTCAGGTGTAATATGTGACACATTCACCTGAGGAAACATTGTCACATTAGTCAGCATGGATCAATGTCACGCTTGGTCTGGGCAAACCTCTCTCTTTGTTACAAAGAACCAAACAGCTGCAATTAATAATGGCTGAAGAATGAGGCGGAGGTGTTTTATACATCAGGCACAGCGCTGTGTGATACAGGCCTGTGTCTACATCAGCATTTGTTTTTCAGTGGAAGTAATATGAGCAAAAACACATCCACAGATCTTACCATTTTAAAGCGCTAATATACCTCTTGCCACTATCGCTTGCTGATCTGTTTATGTGTTTACTGAGCCATTTAACTTTGAGGTAGTTTGGGAAAATGGATGACTCTGCTGAACAAGCAAAGAAGCCATTTTCATCAGTAATGTACTGGTGGAGGGTGTGTGTGTGTGTGTGGGGGGGGGGGGTTAAAGCATACTACAATTTGACAGATGAGAAAACACATGAAAAAAAAACTTTCAAGCTGAGATTAAAAAAAAGAAGATGTTGTCATTACAATGAAAATAAATCAACTGGCATGAAAGTGCTTCTGAAACTCGAGATTTGCTGCAGAAGAAACGTGGAAGCTTGAAGAAAGGCTTTTGAATGTTCGTTTGAAGTGGATCTGGGAACGCAGATGATGTTTTAAAGACTCCTATCCAGCAGACTGCAGCTGCTCATCCAAGACACCTCAAAGGCTTTTGGACCAGAAACTAAAGTTTAAATTTGAAACATCATTATCACAGAGATCTTCCGGAGGGCGAGAGAAGGAAAGAAAGGGAAGGGAGGGGAAGGGAAGAGAAAAGGAGAGGATAGGATAGGAGAAAAGAGGAGAAGACAAACAGAGGGAAGAGAAGAGGAGAAGAGAAGAGAGGAGAGAAGAAGAGAAGAGTTTAAGGGATAAGAGAAAGAGGATAAGAGAAGGAGGGGTAAGGGAAGAGGACAAAAGAGGAGAGAAAATGAGAAGAAGAGAGGAGATAATGCAAGAGGAGAGAAGAGGAGAAGAGAAAAGAGCAGGAAAGGAGAGATGACAAGAAGAGAGGGGCAGGGGAGATAAGAGAATAGGAAAATAGAAGAAAAAAGAGGATAGGAGAAAAGAGGAGAAGAGATGGGGAGGTAAGAGGTGAAAAGAGGGAATAGAGAAGATATGAGGACGTGAGAGATAGGAGAATAGAAGAAGAGAGTAGAGAAGAGAAGACAAGAGGAGAAGAGAAGGGGAAGGAAGAGGAGAGGAAAAGAAAAGAAAATAAGAGTAAAAGAAGAAGAGAACAGAAGGGGAGGAAAGAGAGAAGAGAAAACAGGAAAAGAAGAGAGGAGAGAACAAGAGAAGAGAAAAGAGGAAAAGAGAAGAGGTGAGGAGAAGAGAGGAGAAATGAGGAGAATAGAAAAGGACCAGAAGAGAAAAGAAAATAGACGAGAGAAGAGGAGAAGATGAGAGAAGAGAAGAAAAGAGAAAAGAAGAAGGTGGATCATTTCCTTTCGACCCGTGTTATTTAGCACCTTATCATGTGTAATGACAGTCTTCTACCATTAGGGGGCTGCTGTGTCCTCTGTCTACATTTCTTTGTCGTGCTCTGTGTGACCCATGAGTGATTTCATTCTCATGAGTGCCATCTCTTTGCAATCATTCAGGTCAAGTAAACCTGAACTGATTGGCTCCATTATTTAGGCGTTGGTGAAAAGAAAGGTTGTGATATTTTTCTAGGTAATGTATGTCCTCTGTAAGCCTTTTCTTGGGCAGTCTACTGATAATTGCTCAACTCTGCAGTCTTGAACCTTTCCTGAGCTGTAATTTGGAAAGAAAGCAAAAGCCATTATGTGCTCAACTGACAACGGCTTCTTTGCCTCTGGCAGCTGAGGTGATGATTTTGAAATTGCTTCTGGCAGTTTCATTTTGTGTTATATGGGCTGACCTGAGAAAACCCTATGGTGAGAAAAAAAGAAAAAACAAACCAAAGAAATAGATCTGATGACCTCATGTTGATATTGCTCCTAAAGGAAAAAGACTAAACCCTTTCCTTCTGCTGATATACTCTGAGTTTAGCACCACAGTTATCCATCACCTTGTGTTCCAGTAAATTCACAGTGTCAGATTGAAAATTTGGAAACACGGGTGTTAGATCAGTACTTTGTGTTCGTAAAGTTCCCTGAGAGAGGAAGTTGGATCAGTGGACTACCCTAAAAATTGCAACCCTTGGCCTTGTTTGCAGCAGAGATGCATTTATAATAATAATAATAAATGTTATTTATAGGCGACTTTCTTGGCACTCAAGGACATATTTGCTTGATAATTGAGACTTTCTTCAAAGTTTTCACACTTTCTTCTCACTTTAGATGAAAAATCTAATCTTTAAAAAACACAAAAACCTCCAGTGGCATTGGAAACTTGTTCTTGTGGTCTGCACATTGTATCTCTGCAGTCTCTGTGGTCTGAAGTAGGCCTGTCACTTTTGTTGGACGATATATTGTCTCAGAAATAATCGCGATAAACAATAATATTGTCATTTGAAGAACATTTTATACCACTGATATAATGTCGTGACGGGCACATGTCGACTAGCTCCTGCCACTATGCACATAGATGCTTAACTTCTCAATGCAGAACTGTAAATGCAGCTTAGGTTTGTTTTAAATGGCAATATGAGCTTTGTAGCGCTCCTTACATGCACCTATATGAAGACTGCACTTGGAAACATGGAGGACTGACAAGCCAAACAAAAGTGAAATTTATGATCTGAATTATATTTATAAAAAGTGTTTTCCAGCAGTATATTTCACTTGAACAATAAACAAAACTAAAGAGCAGAGCGTTCTTCTATCAAGGGAACCCATATGTTTTATATTTCACAGGAAATGAAAAGCATAGACTATTGTCAAGGCTATTAATGTATGTCTGCTCTGTATTATTTATTATTATTATTCATATTTTTGACTGCATTTTTCTCAAAGGTCTCCTGCTTTTTATAAACCTCTTTATGTTTGCTGGCCCTGTCTATGTTATATTGTCTACATCCTTGTGTAAATAAGAAAAACAACAAAAGAAACATCTCTCATAGAGAAGTTGTTTCTTTTCTTGTCTTTCTGAGAATGTCTGTTATTGATGAGACAGTCTCAAACAGGGCTGATCTTGTATACGAAGGACAGTATAATCAATCTTAACAGGGTAGAATCCCCTAAATGTGATGTCAATCTGTGGTGTAAGGATTACTTCAATGTTAATGTGAACATAATTAGAGCTGAAGACTGACAGAAATCTTGTACAGCAATGGTCTCCAATGGCCAAACCAGTCTGCTGGTCTCTATGCTAGATATCTATTCAGGGACTCTTAGGACATTGGATTACTGCTGCTGAGATATAAAAAAACTTTAAAAAACTACTTACTCAAAGCATGTTTCACACAAGAGCAAAATGATGACACCCAAGAAAAAGAAAAAAACCCTGAGCAACGTGTGCTATGTGAGCAACGTGTGTCAAGTAGAAAGACATAGCAGAGTGAGGAGGAAGAGAGGGGAGAAGTTCACAAAGTTTGAAAGAAGAAAAAGCAACAAAGGAAAACAAAAAGCACAAGTGTGTGTGTGTGTGTGTGTGTGTGTGTGTGTGTGTGTGTGTGTGTGTGTGTGTGTGTGTGTGTGTGTGTGTGTGTTGGAGAGACAAAGCGTGCAGAGTGGCGAGGGAGATGGAAGAAGGGTCAAAGGTGGACTGGGTGAGGGGAGTACGAGAAGTATAGTGTTTTGTGCAGAGGAGAGCGGAGAAAAGGGAGAAGAAGGAGGTCAGGGTGGGAGTGAAAGTCCAGTAATTGCTTTGAACTCAGTCAAAGTGAGTGATGAATACCGTGCCCCCGGCCCATGTCACGGGAGTAAAGTCACCGCTCAGAGGGATTTTGTTTATGACCACATGAAAAAAAAAAAACATGTGGAAGACAGGAGACTGAAGCTGAGAGAAAGCCCAGGAAAACAGTCAATGCAAAGGGAGGGAGGACTGGAGGTGACACGTAAAGGCCACAGAGGTAGAGAAACTGCAGTAGAAATACTTGTAACATGTTCGGGACAGATGGATTCTGGTCTGTGTGACCTGTCAGATGGATGATGTTTATGACCACAGATAGACTGAACAATGGGAAAGGATTCAGAAAGAGAGAGAGAGAGAGAGACAGAGAGAGAGAGAAAGCACTCACACTGCATCTCTTTGTGCTCTCTTCGGTAAGGTTGGAGTTTTCCAGCAAAGAATACATTAACAGGTTTTTCCTGCTCATTAAACTTTCATAAGGCTTATAGCAGCTACAGGAAAATATGTCATATTCTGAAATGGCTTGCACCATGTAACCCACTGTATGAAAAATTATCATTTATGAGCCTCGCTTTTTTTTCATTCTTTTCATGCTGTTTTGGGCACTCGCAGCATGTCACATATTTTCAGCGGGGGAAGAAGCGTTCTGTTACTACTTAAAGTTTAAAAAAAAAAAAAATTAAAATGAATTTCCGTGAAGAAATCAAAGGGTATCTTTATAGAGCTTGTTCTGACATGTGTATTTATTCTGTCAAAAATGTAACTGCAGAAAAAAAAGAAGAGACAAGGAACCATACATGATTTTTTTGTTACCAACTGACAATGTGAGTCTGTGTGGGTGAACACTAAAATTAGTCTATAATATATCTTCAGTTTCAACAGCCCACCAGCTGAGGTGGTCAGCTGCTGCTAGTCCCATCTGTGATTTAAGCCCTGCTTCTTCCCTCTGTGTCTTGATTCTCTTGATTCATGCTGAGGTCATTGTTCTAGCCATTTGTCAGTTTTGGTCGTTTGCCATAAAAAATAGATACTGCTGATCTTAGCTGCACATGCTCCTGTCCATAATCCAGAGGGAACTTAAGTGTGCAGGAGCTCCCGATGAGTCAGCAGGTGTTGGAAATAATGTGAACCAAAAGTAACACGTGTGGGGATCAGTGCTCATGCTCGCAAACTAGACTAACTAACATCCACTTTCTGAGTGGGATAAACTAATCAGCACAATGTTGAATGTTGTTAACTTGTCTTGAATGGCTAACTGCTACAGTATGTGGATTTGTTGAAAAAAGTCCACAAAAGAGTTGTATCAGTGTATGTAGGATAAACACTCTGATGTTCTCCAGGCAGTAACACATGACAGAAGTTGACATCTGTTTGAAACTGAGAGGCCTAGGTAACAATATTATAATATAAAAATACTCCATTAAAAGTGAAAGTACTGAATTCAGAATAGTTTAGTACAAAAAAGTACAAAAAAGTATGATAAGTAAAAAGTCTGTCAATGTAATATTATCATACTTTTATAGAATTTGTGTTTTCTCTGAGTTTCTTGATGGATGTTAAACCAAACGCATGATATGGATCACATCTGCCATGTGTATGTGTGGGTTTAGTAATGTGCACCACTGAAGTACAATCTAAACTAAAATAATATTGGCATTAAAGTCACTTTATTACCTAATCTCAAGTGTCAAAATCTATTTTCATCATCTTTAATTATTTCAATTCCTGTTCACATTATGCATTTCATATGCAAATAGTTCCTTGAATCAAATGATTACCAGACTAACTTGTGGAACCCAGGGGGGGAAAGCTTTAGTGATTAGGGGCCCGCAGCTCATCTTTGCCTCAGGGCCCTCCAGTGGGTTAATCTGGTCCTGACTGTTAGATGGTTTGATCTATAGCAGTGCATGTTTTATAATCTCATCACGTGTTTTGTATATAAAATCATGATCTGCAAAGTAAGCAGTAACTGTAGCTGTCAGATAAATGTACTGTTAGTAACTAAAAGTGAATGAAGTGAAAGAGGAAGTGTGTAAAAGGGATCTAAGTATACTCTGAATAGATTTCCTTACATAAAACATCTCAGCTCGGATTTTTTTGCAAGATTTTTCACTACAAGCTCACAACAGCACTCCACAGTCTTTGCACTGACCCCTACTGAAAACGTTTCCGCCTACCTGTTTCTAAAAATAGCCTCAGAGAAACTCTGATTAACCTGCCGGAAAACAGATTTACATTGTACTCTAATGTTGCAACTGCTACAACTCCTATTTGAGTTCTGTGGTCCTCCCCACTACACGACTCCCTCGGGAACCCATGGTAATTATCTTGTCATGGGGCTAGATTGGTGTGTTGAACACAACTGATTACACCCAGGCTGATTGGCGCAAAATATAACTGGCTCCAGCGTCCATAATGAAGAGGGATGTGAACTTGTGTCAAGCTGCTGTCACACAGTAAATGCCAACCCACATGTCAGCAGTGACACGGGCACTGAGGTTGAAATGGTGGGGGGGGGGCCCTGATTACATCTTATCATCCAATGTCCAGCAAAGTCTGAAACAACAGCAAAGTGACAAGGATAACAGGAAGCAGAAGAGCCGGAGGAGGGAATTGAGGAAGAAAGGAAAGCAGGTACAAAGGGCATGGAGGGTAAATGACAAAATCTGTGTGTGTGTGTGTGTGTGTGTGTGTGTGTGTGTGTGTGTGTGTGTGTGTGTGTAATAGGAGCAAACAAAGTAGAAATTAGTGATAGTGAAGCTTCATGTGTTGCATTCAAGCAAACGCAACTCGTGCCAACTTTGGGTGCATTTGTTTAATGGCTTCCACAGCTTGCAACGCATGGTGATTGGTGGTTAAAAATATCAGGTTTTATGCCACGTTCACGTCATGTCAGAGTTAACGTAACAACGACTTGTAAATAGCGTTCATGTCAACCTATAAGGTGTAACTATAAGTGGGAAACTGGGACTCTTCTGTGAGCTTTGATATATCCAGCTTGACACTCAAATGGAAGCACCAGAAAACCAAGCAAACTCTCATCAGCTGAAGTCCATCACTCAATGGAATTAAACCAAGATTGAATGGATATAATATGCACAGTATTTAAAACTCTCATAATTGATTATCATACAACCTTTCTGAGTACTTGTGAGTCCTTAACATGGGAATCATTAGCGTAACATAGCATTAACACTGCATTACCCATGCCAGCAGGATGGCTTCATTGATAACAATGTCAGTCCATTGCTTTGAAACACTAAAATATGACTGCTGGATGGATGGGTGTGAGATTTTGTACACTGACATTCATGGTCCCCAGAAGATGATCTTACTGTTTTTGGTGTTCCCTTTACTTTTCCTCCAGCCACACCATTGGCTAGATTGGTATTGAATTTGGTACCGTACAGACATTGCTGTACCCCCTCAGGATGAACTTTAATAGGTCAAAATTTTAATTTGTCAAGCTAGCAAACACATTCATATTAAAACTGAAAAGTAATCAGTGGTATATGTACATGAGGGCAATGAACAAGACTTTGAGAACATTTTGACAAGTTTGGCTGGGCGGCCCACACACACACACACACACGGACAGGCACACACACACACACACAGCAGCAGCAATCTAAACCAAATGCAGCTCATCAGAAACTTCATTTGGAGTTTATTGCCAACCCCAGGAAAAAATGAAGAGAGGAGGTTGACATAATTCAGACAGGGTTCGTTAGAAAGGAAGGAAATGAGTGAGGCAGGAAGAAAAAGAGCAATGGAGGAGTAGAGGAAGAAAACATTGAGGAAGGATGGGAAAAAGTGACAGTCGAAAAGAAGGAACGAAGGAGGGAAGAAGTGTGGGAAGAGAGCGATAAAGAAATGAGCAGGCGCATATCAGGGGAAAGTGATGGGAATAAAGAAAGAAATACATAAGAAAGAAAGAAAGTGTGTAGGTGCCAAACAATGCACTGTTTAGCATATGTCACACTGCTTATGCATTGGGGATTGTTGGGGACATGAAAGAAGCAGCCTCATTATAAAAGTTTCCAAACATATTGTTACCTGGTAGGTGTGTGACGCTAACAAGCTACTGCACAACCCCTATTTGCTGCCAGTCATCTGTGGATTTCTTTAACCATCGAACTATAAGAGAACTGATCTCACCGTCTGCATGCAAAAGCCTGTACGCCCAAACACACTGTAACCCAGGTCACAAAGAGTATATGTGTGTGTTAGTGTATGTATGTCTTCAGGTTAATGGAGTGGACGATGATATAGCAGTAAGGCTTATCAATATAATGTAAAAAAACCTAAAAATGTAATGTTGGCCAGTGAGTTTATGGCAGGTGTTTTATTTCACTGGTATAGTAATTCTGATTTAAAATAAAAAAAGATACAAGAATTTTGTGTCAAATTTAGACTGTGTAGCTTAATTCATGCAACACTGGCTTTGCCTTGATCGAAAAAGTAAGTTAAACAGAAATTTAGTTTCACTTTACTCAGAAACGAATTTACTGTAACTGTTATTTTAAACATGCTGATTGTAAAGTTGTATATATAATTCATTGAAGTTAAAGTAATGTACAGTTCCTGACAAATCAGAAATTCTACAATTTCTTTCATGTCAATTAACTGCAGGTCAGGTTTTTCCAGTTGATTTGAAGTTGATGGCGAGGCAACCTAGACAAGACCTGACTGAAGATCCCGAAACTGAAGACCCAAGAAGCTAAGAACTAAATACCTTACCCCTCTTCTACCACGGTGATGTGGTTAACATCATAAACTGCACAAGGCCAACAGCACTCTTACACTTAACTCTCACAACCACTTGCACAACCCCAAAATCCAGACTCAGACTCTTACCTCTTACCCTAAAATATTCTGTGTGTCTGCAGAAGCAATGAGTTGTAACCATCACTGGTTTATATGAAGGGGCTGAGTATTTATATTACTGATATACTGTATTATTGTGCATGTTGGATCCAAATATTGAGAACTGGCCTAGGGTGCACCCAGTCAGACAGAAAAGTAGGTGAGAGGAACTCAGTGGTTCAAAACTGAAGAAAAACTGACAAAAGAAACACACTGTTGTTGAACTGAGATATCTTTGTGGAATTCAACTGTATACTGAATTTATGGTTATTTTTGTTATTTTGTTTGGTATCCTGATTCTAGTCCAGTATAATTGTAACATTTCCTAACTAATAATTAATATACTGCATTACTTCACTACCAGTAGTGTGCTACAGCCCTTCTGATCAAAACCTAATCTCTCCTCTGCACTCTAATGAGATACAAAGCAAAATAATAATTAGGATGAAAGTCCACGGTGGGAAGTGTGATAATAGTGTGCAAAAAAATAAAATCTTTTCATTATTTCAAAACTGGGAGACGGACTCGGATTTCGTAGGAGGGCAGCAGTTGGAAGATTCATGATGTGATTGTGATTATTGTTGAGAGAAAGGAGGTAATGGTTGGAGTCCTGAGTACAGAGTAAAAATAAAATAAAAGAAATAACTAAATAATAATGACAATGGCAATGACATAGCGATATAACATTCAAATAATAATAAAGTAGCAGCTGACAAAATACAAATAAATGCATTCTACACCTAAAATCAACACAAATTTTAACCAAATGTCTGAATTGCCACATTGATATCAGCAGGGACGTGCACATGATTATAGAGGGGCAGGGGCTCAAATTCAGAAAAGGGTAGCATTTTTTTTTTCAGTACACAATATGGAAATTAATGTAAAATTAAAAAATAAAGTGCTAATAGAAAGCTAACTACTTAGCTGTGTGTCCTGTGTAGGTGAAAGTGATATGAAATTGCCATTTCTTTTGTGTCAACAAATTATTGTCAACATGAGTTCATTCACATTATCATAGGCTTGGAAGACATGTAGTGAGGGAAATATGATCCGCCGTAAACACGGTGCATTTTATTTTGAAAATTAACCCAGTGTTTTATTTTGTATTTTGTGCACGATTTCCTGTCCCGCACGATCTGCTCTGTGCTCAATTGATGCACCATGCTCTGACATCTGGCAAAAATAGAAGCTGACACATTGACTAAAATAGAGCGTTTTTCTGAAATATTACCCATATTTAAACACGTTGAATAAATGGACCACAACTCACAGGTTCAAGTTCCTCCACTCACTCACTCACGCGCCCCCCACTCTCTTTACAGGAATTTATTAATGTTATTTAAAAAAAAAAAAAAAAAAAAAAACACACACACACAGCACTTTTTAATACGAAGCAAAAAGGGCAGGGGCTCAAGCACCCCTAGGGCCCTTTGTGTGCACGTGCCTGGATATCAGTGTGTTAAGTTTTATTCTACTCTGCACATTACAGACAAACAAATGGGGCCAAATATCTGTCTTTCCAAATTTAGGATTTACTGCAGGAACATAGTGTCAGCCAGTCCTGAGAACGGGTGATAAAAGTAGAAAGACTTCAGCTGAATTCACACCAAATCAGGTGATGATTCGGCCTGTCGAATGCCGTTAGTCACTGGAAGAAAGTCAGATTTATCATCACCCATTTTCATACTGTCTGAGAGGTAGTTGCTAATCCACCTCAAAGTGTTTGAGTCCATGCCAATATCTGATCATTTTAGAAGTGTGAAGTGATCAACAGTGTCAACATTTTTTTCATAGGTTAACTGAAAGAGCTGTACAGTCCATCTTAAGTCTACAGTGGACACAATATCATGTAAGACAAGAATAGCAGCAGATACGGACGCTATGTTCTGTTCTAAATCCAGATTGAGGGGGACTCAGGATGGAATATTTGGTTAAATAACATTTCAGCTGGTTATTGAATAAAGATGTGAGGATCTTTGAGCAGCAGGGCAGTTGCAGAAGCAGGGCTGATAGTTATGTAAGTCAGACTTATCTCCACCTTTGTGAAGAGACACAACATGAGCTGCTTTCCAGGCTTTTGGGATGATGCTGGTAAATACCTAAGTTGAAAAGATGAGTTAAGCAGTGAGTGATTAAAGGATTAAAGGAGATTATAAGAAAAAAATGGGTCTAAGGTTCTTCTCCTCTTGCTTTCTTGGCACTGCTTGTTTTAAGCGGTTCAGCAACTGAAGAAGAAGAAAAATGATGAAAAACAAAGAAGTTCAATTTAAAGGCTCTGCCTTAATTTAGCAGTATTAGGTTAGTAGAACCTGAAGTAACTTCTTCAAAAGGGCAGCTAAGTGCAGCAACATGCTCATTAAAAGCTGAACATATTTCCTTTTGTCCTGATAGTACAGTGTCTAGTACAGTGAAGTAGCTTTACTTTGCTTTTCTTATTGAGGACATATATTGATTTCTTAGCTGTCTAAAGGCAAGCTAGTGAGAGGAGTCCCCAGTTCGTTTATCTACGGCCCAAGCTTTGCTTCTAACTGAGGTAGGTTAGATAGTTCAGAAATGAACCAGAGACTGGATTGAACTTTCAGTCTAAAGTTTTGGAGTTTCTCCTGTGGATGTACTGTTAGCTTGTGCAGATCCAAGAACTACAATGGTGTCTATTAGCTTCTCTGCTTTCTGGAACTGATACAGTGTGGAGGTTCTCTGTTCCAGTTCCACAATCTTCTGACCTAGACAGATGCAACCCTAGTAGCCAGATGGGTAGGTGAGTGGACCCATGAAGTTTTGATGCAGATGGAGTATTGGTATGGGCCCAGTTATAATGCTTTGTGTCAGGTGTAACAATGTGTTAGACAGGGCAGTCCGGTAAAGGTAACTTACAGATGTTTACGATCGACAATGATTAAAATGAACTTAAAACAGCACAATCGAGGAAAACCTGATTTGGAACAAGTTGGTAAACCTATACAATTCTGTAAAATAGTCTAGCTAATATTAGGCTAGAAACAGAAACAACGTCCGCTTTCTTGCACATCTGTTTGTTGACCTGTCGACCCAAACAGATGTGAACCTTCATCTCGTGTTCATTCAGGACTGTTAATGAATAGCACTTGCCAATTAGGGGGTTAGCTGCGAATGCAAATATGTAAAGTTGACAGCTGGAGAAGTGCAATAGTGTTCCCTGTGGAATATAAACCCTAAGCAATGTGTTGGATTAACAAAGGGAGAGTGAAGATATGCAATCATTTCTCTACTCCTTCCCACAGGATTAATCTTTACTGTGGAAAATATAGATAATAACTAGTCTACTTAAGGCGATAGATATGAAGCTTAGCGAACGTTCAGTCAGGAAGCCTATATTTAACATATCAGGCATAGTTGTTGCTCATTCACCCTTGTCTCTCACGCATGCTCAGGGGGTGTAGTTTCTATTTCTGTTGTCACCTGCCGATCACATCTAGCACAACACATTCTCATCGTTAGTCTATGATTTGGTCTCTTTCTCTTCTCTAGTCTGGCAGTCATGGCAGTCAGCTGTTATACGTGCCCACCACGTCCTCATCTCCATCCAGTCTTCACAGGGTCAGCAGTCCTATCACTTCATCAACTTTTGTTCTCATGCAAAGTAATCAACCTCCAGTGTCTGGACTCCCTGGGAGGTCTATCTTGTGGCTGTTCTGGGATAAAGTCCTTGTGGAGGCCAAGCGCCAGAGACTTTATGACTATCATTTCTATTCATATAATAATCATGATTCAGGTGTGACCTTCAGGTGTGAATATATCTATATCCTGGCTGACAGGATGATGGACATTTGAAAAGTGTTTCTCTTTGCAAGTGGAACCTTACAGAAACACCTTGATGACAGTAGCTAGAGGAAGTGGTGGAGGGGGGTGAGAGGGGCCCTGTGTAATAATGCTGGCTTTCCTTGTTATTGACCTGGTGTAAAGCTTAGATTACAGTCTGATCAGTAGCACAACAGAGTTTAATTTTGTGTTGATTGGTAAGGTTATTGTACCAAGATGAAATATTAAAGGTGAGTATTGATTTAATGAGTGACCTGTAAACCATGTTCACAATGTCTTCATTAACATTAGAAGTCTTTGGTTTATTCAGCAGGTGGAGGCGCTGTTGGGCTTTTTTGTACACTTGAGCCAGCATACTGACAGAAGGAGAGAAAGGTGTCCAATTCTTTCCCCAGGTGTTTGAAAGTGTCCAC
The DNA here is from genome assembly GCF_027409825.1 of Scomber japonicus. Classification (NCBI taxonomy): domain Eukaryota; kingdom Metazoa; phylum Chordata; class Actinopteri; order Scombriformes; family Scombridae; genus Scomber; species Scomber japonicus. The sequence continues at coordinate 29,904,695 of NC_070582.1, read as the reverse complement.
CTGCTCCACCCACTGACTGTCCAGCCTAATGACTTCAAAGAGTGGTGGTGGCTACTCTAACAACATAGTTCTTTGGTCTTGCTGATGTTCAGCTCCAGGCAACATCTTCTTCCAAAGCCCGGACTAGGTTGTTCACCAACTGATGGTATTCTGACAGTTAGGTGTCAGTCAGATGTGCCATTAGAGCCATGTCATGTATATATATTAAGAGTTGTTCTCCCACTGCTGCAAGATATACAGTTTGTGTAGATGGAGAGGAGAATCTGAGATATCTAGCACATCTGTCCAAGTCAAAAATAAGTGAAACTGAAAGAAGATGCGCTGTAGATGGTGTGCAAATCAAGGGTCTGCCAACAGTGGAAAAGATCAACAGGACAATGGATGTGTTTTCTGTAATGTTTTCATCCTTTTATTTGGTGAAAGGACATCACATGACCTCTCTAAGATCAACTCTTTAGTCATGTTTTGCTGATATTTTCTCTTTTACATTTTTCTTAAATAAGCAGACATGTAATAACATGGAAATAGCCAAACAATATGAAGAACTGGGACTTCTTCGTTATGAAACTAAGCATGGAGAGTTAATATAAAAAACAGAACTTCCAGGTTCTGTTTTCCAAGTAAGAAAACAATCAAAATCTCATTGACTTTTTTAGTAACATAAATAACTAAAACTTCAACCTTTCTTAACAGTATTCCGTGTTGTCCGGTCCATATGTTTCGACAGGGAAGATGATTAAAAAACAAACCATCTAGTGTTGTTGCTTATCCAATATTACAGTTTGTTGCTACCTTTGACAGAAAGTGTTCCCATAAGTGTCATGGATTGACAGACACATGGCAACAAGTAAACAAGAAAAAGTTAAAGAAGATGGTGAAATTTAAGGATAGGAATGAAATTTACGATGATGCAAGTACCTGTGCTACCATGCTGGTAAATTTTCATGAGGGCTGTAGTTTCTCGCATGCTTGCACATTTATTATTGAACTTTAAACTTGGGGCCAATAAAGTTAGAGTGCAAAAACTCTCAAGGTAAACCATTCTCTTCAGATTCAGTTTAAAAACACTTAGAGATTATGAGCTGGAGTTTTAGAAAAAGTGCTTAAAGATATAAAATGAGCTGAAACTGTAAGAGTGTGAGATAAAAAATGTGGTTTAGAGAAGTGACAGGGACCCCCAAATCATATGGAAATGATCCCAAGTGTCCTTTGGACTTGACAAGAAAGTTCTGCTTACACTCACACTGAGCGATAGTTTTCTCATTCCATCTTTAAAACTGGCAACTTCTCCAAAATACAGTGTCCTTCATACTCACTTTTCAACTTTTTCCCTTTTTCAGACGGGCTTAAGCAAAATCCCCTTTACTGCCCTTCCTTCCAGAAATAGAAAAGAAAACCCTGACAGAGAAGTAAAATGACCAAACAAAATAAAACAAAGTAAGATATGCCAAGGACAAGCCAGGCCCCACGGTGCCAGCCAGCCTAACAAACCGTCTCGCTACAGCCTCAATCTCCACCATTGATTTGCTGACAGGGGATCTTTAGCCCCGAGTAAAAACGATCCATTCTGGACGCCACTTCCTGTCAGCACCGTGCATTTTGAAATACCTTATTAAACATTTATGACTGGCTAAGAGTTATAACAACCACAATTCTATTAGTCTAATACATCACTTATACAGCATTGGTTTATCCATTTGGTTTTGCTGTCACATTATTTTTACAGACAGACTTTCATTGTGGCCATTAAAAAAACAAAAAAAAAGCCATCAATTTGCAAAATATTCACACAAAAAGTGGGGTAGGGGGTATCATATTTGATATCAGATAACTCAATAGACAGCGGAGGTGTCCCGTTAGGCATCAAGGAATTAAAATGTGAGCAAATGATGGAATAAAAGGCACTTAAGAGCCGGCAGTCATCTTCAGAGCAAAGAGGATGTGATACAACTATGACTTGAGAAAGCAGAAATCCCCCTTAGTGCATCTGAGCGTTGAGCCTGAAGTGAAGTCCCACTACAAAGTGGAGCGTTAAAGCCTTTCAACATTATGATGAAAGAAAGACAGAAACATGAGATGTGCTACCAGAGATGTCATCATCCTGTCTAACACCACAATATAATTGAGTTGTAAACTGGTAGGTTTAACAGTGTTAGTCCATTGCAACAAATATCCTTTTATAAAATTCTATTTGGAGTATACAGGAATCTGTCTAGAAATAAGAATATTTGTCTCAAAGGGACTCTGTACTGAAAGCATTTTAAAGCTTTACTGATGTTTTATATGAGCTTACGTATTACATTATATTGCTTTATATGGCAGTAGACTGATTGAATTTCTCTACCCTGACTTGAATTTTAGCATCAAAAACTCTGTTGATGTCCAAAATCTGCACACCGGCTGCCATGTGCCGCTTTATACCGAAGGAGGTGAAGGAGAGAAATATCTCATGTCAGTGAGTCCAGCTGTCTCTCTGCAGTGAGCAGAACTCTTTACGGCACTTTGCTTTTGACTTCTGAAGCTGGGATTTGTCTCTCCTTTGGGGACATCCATACCAGACACCAGAATTTCATTTGGGCAAACAGAACATGTTTCAATCTGGGGGAAAAAACTACAGCCATGTTGATGAGTGTGAGGCTGTAATTAGGCACAGCGGTGCTTTGAGCTAAACACTAATGTCAGCATGCTATGATGTTCATGACGCATTATGCATAGTAAGTCATATTTACTATGGTTTCCATCTTAGTTTGCTAGCAATTGTTAATTAGCACTAAACATAAAGTATGAAGGGTGTGTCATTAGTTTTGCAGGTATTTGGTCATAAAACATTATTACAATTCATCCTGAGAGGGGCATGAACGTCTGTACAAAATTTCATAACAATCAATCCAACAATTGTATAAAGTCAGGGGATCACTAAAATCATGAGGAATCATCCTCTGCTCTGGGAACCATTAATACCAGTAAAAAGCATCATATTTATTGATATTTGAGTCTGGACCAAAGTTGTGTAAGACAGGCGCTGCCATCTCTAGAACCATGCTACTTCTCAATTAGGGGGAGCAAAGTTATGGTCTTGCTACCCCACTTTTTACTTTTTACTGTCTCCGCAATTGATTATGACAAAATGAAGTAATCACACATTTTTGGACCACCCATTGAGTTGGTTCAGTCCAACCTGTCGCTGATCAATTGGAGCCGACTGACAGCACAGTGAGAGACAGACAGACAGACAGACAGAGTGGAGCTTTTCCTCACAGCATGAAAGTGTCTGAATTAACAAATAGTCAAATGTTCAGCGGTGGAAAGTGATTTATTTAGACTTCTACACACTACTTTGTTTTAGTTTCAGAGCAGATTGACAGTTTTTGTCAGATTCTCTAAGCAATTCTTTTTGAATACGAAGATGCATCCTTCCGTGAAAAAATCTCTCCTTTTATCTGTGTGTTCTGCTTTTATTATTATGATTATTCACTCATTTTCCCATGAAGGGTAAATGTTAACTCTAAAAGGTGTTTTGGCAGTAAGGTCTAGTCCTTGACTAAAATGTCCCTTTTAAATCTTGAGAAGAAAAGGTCACCTTCTGAGCTGTGCATTAAAAGTAGTTCTTGATTTGAGATAATGGAGTTTAAAATGGTGCTACTGAGAAAAGCTACCAGTAGAACCTGTGTGTAAAATAAACAGGTGAGATTGGAATGAAATGAGACGCTGTTTAGTTCATCTAAATAGTTCGTACTTTGTTGCAATTTTTAGACTTTGAAGATGGCCTTAGGAGTATAGAGAATAGCAACACTCAAGTTTAACATTAATAGCCTGCAGCCTACTACCATTTTCAGCTACAGTACATAAGTATTTTATAAATATAATTTCAAATATAAAATAACCAATTATTCTGATAATTATTTCTTACGTTTATCCACCCAATAGTACACTGTTCTTGACACATTCTTGGTTTTTATTGCACCCTCAATCTATAGTGCTGTTTCTAGACTTAATCCAAGAGATTAGGTGGTGTAGAAATACAAGAAATGTGTTTTAAATATTACTCTTTTTTTTCCTGGTGGAGGAGGACACTCAGACCCCTCCCCCCCCCCCCACATCAATTATGTATCTTTCCAAGCTTGGAACCCCCATTTTAAAACAAAACCAGGCATCCATGGCTGTGGCTATAATTTATTTTTCTTCAAAAAACAATCATGTTCATAAGAAAACACTTAAGGAGTCAGGCTTACTATCTGTATGCATCCAACTATCATTCATTACGACAGCTCTGTAAATCAACAGTCATTCTAATTCTCCCATTATTTTGAACAACAGGCTGCCTTCCCATCTCACCTCCCTTGGTGCATTTGCTTTATGCCTGTGGCAAAACTAATGGCATCTTTGCCCTTAATGTTTCCATTAAAGCAGCAATCAAATATCCTGTAAAAAGCAAAGAAACTGAATTGATGTTTACATTGTTGGCTGCACTTAATACATGCTTAGTTCTTCCATTTGACATGTGTTTATTCAAACAGCTACACAGTGCTTATTAAGTCGAGCATTTTCAGTGACAAATAGTATTAATGTGTGTGCCAGGGCGAGGACACTATGCGGTTTATATGGACCAAATACTACAAAGCTTTGTAGAAGAAACATACCTTTAACAAAAATATATATTTCCTGGTTCTAATGAATCATCATGGACATGTGGTGTTTATGTGCTCAGTGGTATACTTGTAATGGCAGTCAAGATAAAATAAATCTGTGGTAACAACATTTTCTCTACCGTGTACCTTTCTTCATTTTTCATTTCACACAAACAACAAATATGAAAATTACATTTTACTTATCGGCAAAGCTCCCCAGTGATCATTCAGCCAGAATATTAATGTTAAGATCCTATAATAGTTTTCTAAATTAAACAAATACACTAGATATTACAGAGGTTTTAAAAAATAAGTCCACGTCAGGCTGCTGAAATTGGTTCTATTGGAGTATTTAATATGTCTGTGATCTTAAAATGACAAGTATAATAATCATTTTTGTTAGTTTATAAATTTAAGCAACTTTTTCAATGACAATCAATAATCCAAACTTTATTACAAGGGAACAGTGAATAAATTTCAAACGCGTAGAGTGCATAATACCCAAAAAAGAGTGTAGAGTTCCTCTGTGTATGAAGTCAGTACTGTAATGGGAAAGCTGTACAGTAGAGTTCCTTGCAAAGAAAGCCTGCTGGCAAAAATATGAATGAAAAATGAGGTAAAAGAGACTTAAGGATGTAACTTGGACCTAAACAGAAAAAAAAAAAATCAATAGATCAGTTCCAGACATTCTACCTTCTCTGCCTCAAATACCTGTGGTATGTCCATCCATGAGTGACCCATGACTTACCGCTGAATTATTTTACCCTTCATCCCAACTTGACAATGCACATCTGTTTCCACTATGACTGAGAGAGCTAATGATCTGCCCCAACATCACTACATTAGAAGACATCAAACCACAAGTCATACTGTTTACTAGGCTTGTGACTCTTTTCACAGTGATGAGGCAGGATTTAAGAGGTAATTACCGTAACTACAATATAAGAGATGCGGTCATTAATTGGGACTAAAACTCTGAGATCCCTTTGCAGCAGATGGTAACCATGTGGAGAACAAACAAAACTACACAACTGAAACAAGCTGAAACACTGGATTAAATGAATGATTTGACCAAAAAAAAAACATACTAATGTTGGGAAACCAGCCTTGGTAAAAAGAAAACAGCTTTGCAAAAAGCACTGCTAAAATTCAATTTTATGACTACTACTTGCACAACTAATGACATTCCCATCTGCCCCAGCTGTATGAAGTTTGAGTTTAGTGCTAATTAGCAAATATTGGCATGCTAACACATTAAACTAGGATAATGATCATAGTAAACCTTGGATCAGCATGTTAGCATTGTCAGTATATTAGAATCATGTGCTATCTCTCAAATCTCATACTTCTATACTTACACTTCATATTTTGAGTACATAAGTGTGTTCACACTGAGAAGTATGGAAACATGCAGTGCACTATGAGTACCTGGATGGTGCACTCAAAACGGACAAAAAGTTGAGTGTGGAACTATGGACACTTCTCGCCCTCAATGGTCGCCATCTTGGCTATGTAGCAGAAGGGGAAGGACCACGTTTCAAAATGGAAATGGTGGCCGAGGATGTTGTAACTACAGTGAACATCACTGCATTATACACATGTAAATTATATATGTATTTTTAATTTAAGCACCACTATACTGTTGTCAGATAAGCCATCAGTATTGGGTTAATTTAACAGTCTGTAATGTTTTGGTGCCACGAACGATAACAGGAATGCTAACACTAGCTTGCTAACACTAGCTCACAAACTAGCTAATCGTCATTTCCAGTAAGTGCATAACAGCCGTGTTTAATTTGAGATAACACTAATCTGTCGAAATGTGTGCACTACACAAGTAAATACAAAGAGTACACAGTGTACTAAGAGATGAGTAGTTAGTCAGTAGAAGTATGTGATTTGAGACACAGTAATGGATGTGGCTCAAAGCAAAGCTGTACCTATACTGACAGCCTCACAGAGCCACGGTGACTTTTATTTTTATTTCACAGTGATGGGACAGGAAGAAACATCAGTCACACAGTCATTAATTAGTGCCTGAAAGCTAAGGTGTGAGGGAGAATGAAATTAAATAATCTTTAAAACAATAGAGGATGTATCCTGGCTGTCACTGTCTTCATCCTCCGCTTCATTCGTCCAGTTGTCTTCCTCCTGAAACTCCCAGCCAATTAGAGTCAGTTGTGAGACTCTGTCCGTCTGTCAGCTGCCAAAAGCTTCCCAAAAAATCCCCGGAGGACCAACTCTGTGAGTGCGATGTGTGAGTGCGATATGTGTGTGTGTGTGTGTATGTGCGGCGTGTGTTTGTGTGTGTGCGCATGTCCTAATGTCATCAGCTACTTCCTGACTTAACTACCTCTCAATGTACGCACATTCACAACGAGAACTCAAGATCGTGCTACATAATACTTGTCCCACGTGTGCACAAATCACAAAGATACACACACAGTAAAGGGCACACACACACACACACACACACACACACACACACACACACAGCCAGCACTAGGCTGAGCTGTCTCTCATTTTCCACCCACCTCTCGCTCTCAGAGACAAGTGAAGTTAAGCATGGGCGCCTGGTTATATTTTAAAATGGGGGAGAAAACTTGGAAGGATACATAATTGGCAGGAGGTTTGAGGGTCCTCCCCCAGAAAAAAAAAAAAAAAGCAATTTAAAACAAATTTCCTGCATTTCTACACCACCTAATCTCTTGGATTAAGTCAAGAAACAGCCACCTGCACTAGATTAGTTAGACTGGGGGTGCTATGAAAACTAAGAATGCATCAGGAACAGTATATTATTGGATGCATCAGGACAGAATTTGATTATTAGAGGAATGGCTGTTTCTTATATTACTAAAAACGTTATGTAGTCTAAAATAATGGTAGTAGTTTGCAGGCTGCTTATCCATTGTCAGGGTCAAACGATATGTATTATAACAGAATGGATTTATGTTAGAGTTACTGTAAGTATCATTAGTTCAGTGCAGACAGAAGGACTGTTCAGTTGAAGTACTGATATTTCCACAGTGTTAGTGAACATGTTGTCAGCTTAGACACCGTGAAGCCTGTCTGTCATTTCAGCTACATGTAATAATGATCTGTGAGATCACCTGTAATTGGCTGAGAGCTGGCAGGAGAATCTGTCTGTTTCTTCTCCTAAGGGACTCGGGGGAGTTAGTCTGTTATATGAGAGGCTAGTGTAAAGCTTACTCCAGGTTTTTGTTGTTTTGGCATTGGCTATGTTTTTGGCTTGTGTTATTGTGTGAAATAAAGTTGCAGCAAAACCAGCTAACGTCTCATTGTGTGCCTGGCAAGGGATGTTACAATACAACACATCACAGTATGATTTGGATAATTAAACCTGGTTTAACAATGTTGAACCTGAGTGTTGCTATTCTCAATACCCACAAAGTTATCTTCAATTTCTAACAATTGCAACAAAGTACGAACAATTTAGATGAACTAAATCAGAAGGTGACTTTTGCTTCTCAAGATTTAAAAGGGACATTTTAACATCTACCCTGTGTGAGAAAATAAGTGAGTAATCATAATAGTGAAAGCAGAGCACATACAGTAGATGAAAGGAGAGATTGTTGCATGGAGCGATGCATCCTCGTATTTAAAAATAATTGCCTCTTAAGTCTGACAAAAACTTTCAATCTGCTTTCAAACTAAAGCAAAGTAGTCTATATAAGTCTAAATAAGTCACTTTCCACCGCTGAACATTTGACCGTTAATTCACTTTCATGCTGTGAGGAAAAGCTCCTCTCTGTCTGTCTGTCTCTCACTGTGCTGTCAGTCTGCTCCAATCGATCAGTGACAGGTTGGAATGAACTAACTCAAAGGTTGGTCCAAAAATGTGTGATTCTTTTTTTTTTTTATCACATCCTTAGTCAGCTACTGAAAATAGTGAAATGATCATTGATGTAGGCAGCTTAAATATAATCAGTTATGATAATAAGTTTAATTAAAAAGTCAAAAAATGGTGTTGCAAAACCATAACTTCATTCCCCCTAATTGAATAATAGACTTGTGTTTGCTCCACTTGCTCAGGTGCCTATGAAGTTAAGTCCATATATAGTTCAGCTGACAACACCCTTCATAGCAACCTGACAAACACTGTCAAATCACCGCAAGGCCTAATGAAGTGTATGTGTAGCTCAGCCAGGCATGTGTCTGTAACTATAGATGCTAAATGCATAAGATGTGTGTGTGCGAGATAAACAAACCATCAAAGCGTAGTCTTCAAGAGAATTGAGGTTAATATATTCCATTCAGTTTTTATCGAAGATGATATGTATCTGATTAAAAAGGAGATGCCTCAAGGCAGAGAGAAGTGCAAGGCATCAGACTTGTGTAAGGCAGCCATGTGAATTCCTCAAGACACCTCCCAACCAATAGTTATCAAGATGGGAGTCATCCTGTGATGCATAACAAGCACGGAATGAAAATAAAATTGTTCCCCATGTTCCCATCAAGAAATGCTGTTGGCATCAGTGTGTCAGTAGCCTATTTATGAAAGCGTGACATGCTGCCTATCACCTCATCTTTCCTAAAGGGACAACATGATGTGACACAGACACTCTTTACTTACAAGTAATTACTTTTGTATAATATTCACCTGTGTGTGTTTTCTTAGACATTAAAATGTTTTTGTATCATTGCAGTATGATACCCACCCTGAGGTTTCTAAATGGAAAAAAATCTATTTGAAAGTTAGAACAGCCAGACATGTTTACTAAAACAGCCTTTTTCCCTGACAGAAATGAGATAAAACCAAAAATAAACTGTTACCTAAAAAAAATCTATATATCTATATGAACAAATATATACTGTATGTATATGTATTGTATATGTAATGAATTACAGTCTAGTATAAACAGATTAACAATGCCTTTTCCAGGACCTCACTATAAACCAGAACCAAACCTGTGAGCTACCATGCACCAGAAGCTAACGCCAGCATGCTAACAGTTAGCATCAGTAATTAACATCAGGGTTAGCTTGTTTTACTCTGCTATTATTAGAAGCTTAATTATTGTCACGCGCACGTCAGCCTCCTCTGGGGGAGGGATCTGAAAGTTGTACTTCTTCAAATTTGATGCTAAGTCCTCTCTCTCCTCAAAGTTACCAACTGCAGCTTTAACGTTAACTAACCAACAGTGCGCACTAGGTATTTAGCTAACATTACCCCTGAGTATAAAGCCTTATAACTAAGATTGCAATACAGCAACAAAGCAGATAATAATGTTAAAAAAGTCAGTAGAAGCAACCTTGTCGTTTCAAGGATATTAAAATCGAAACTGTACAATGTAAACAAGACTAATATTTACTAAAAAACTAGACCAAAAAAACAAACAACTGACTAAATGAAATTTAACTAAAATCAAATCAGAATCAGGCGCTGTAACTTTAAAATGGGTTTTTAAGTTTGAAAAAATGTGCACCTCTGTATGTCAAATAAAATTAAACAGATTTCAGACTGCATTTAATTGTTGTTACATTTTTCATGATAAAAAGATAAAAACATACAGTGTAAGAATTATAGGAAAGTAGCAGAAAATGCATCACTACAGACAAAAGGGCTTCCACTCAGAGTGTGAAATGCAGATTTAGTTGGAGGATGACACAACTATGGAGTCTGGAGTTGAATGTTTCCTCTACTCCTCTCCACTGCACGCACATCGAACACTGATTCTGGCTAACTACCGGTCCGACAGAGAGAACATTTCCCTGCTCAGGCATTTTGAGTAGCGCCACAAAAACATTTCTCTCGGTGGAGTGTAGATGCTGTGACGGCTTGACAAAACATCTCGGAAAGCAGCGACGGTTTGTGAACATGCACACAGGGATACACTCAGAAAGAGAACGTACATCACTTAGCATTACTTCCTTGGCTCTTAATCTGACAGGTGTCAGCCATGAGAAAGGAATGGGAGGGAGGCTTTGGAGTACTCTTGGAGCGCCTTGTGTTTTCTTTCTCTATTCAGTGGTGCGATCCGGACTTCTACAGGAAGCAATAAAGATGTAGGGAGCGGTGTGTGTGTGTGTGTGTGTGTGTGTGTGTGTGCGTGCATGTTTGCCTGTTCGCCTTTCTGTCTATCTGTGGCATGTCTGCAGCAATTTCCTGTGAAGTGTTTCGAGTAGAGAGATGAAAGTGAAGGATAGTTCTTTTGCTTCTCTTCCCCCCACCCTGCCTTCTCTCCCTTCATCTCACCCTCCACCCTTCTCTGACGACTTTGTCTGAAATAAGGCTTTTCAAAACAGAGAATAAAAAAAAAACACACTGAGAAGAAAGAGAAAGAAAGAATGAGAAAGAGAATAGTGGAAGCAGAAAAAATGAGGGTAAAGAAAGCCTGAAAACTTATATGCCTAAGAGCATGAGGGAAAAAAAGATGTTTCCGGTGTTCATGAAGGGAAAGAAGAAAGGAGGTAGGAAAAGAATCACACAGGGCATGTAGGCAAAGAAAGAAAGATAGATGGAAGGGTGGAAATGGGAATGGATGAAAGGGGATTTAATTGCTTGACCTGTTGCACTAATAAAGTTATGTCTCAGCCAGTAAGGAGAACTAACATTAGTGGTTCTTGGAAGTAAAACACAGATTTATGGACTAAATTCATAAGAAGAAGGGAGAGTTAAATGGCACGTAAGATGCTGGTAAAGGTAGGAAGTAGGGAAAGAAAGAAGGAAGACATTCATAAAGAGAGTGTATGTAGCCCTACAACAAAATTTGTACAGAAATACTTTGAAAACAACTGTGGAGGAGAAGGTTGTGTGTGTGAAATGGCCTCAAACCAACAGAAACCCACAGATGCATCTCTCCACAACGACTGATCTCTCCAGGCACAGAGAAGGTCAGAGAGACATCTCTAACAGTCAAACTTTTTGTCAAATAGAGGCTTTGTAATGGAAAGAAGTGTCACTTTGTACAAAGGACATATCTGCTGCTGCTTTCCCCAGAGAAGCCTGATAGGTACTAGCCCAGGGCAATATACAGCCAGGCATGAGGCTCAGGGCAATGTTTGGAGGGAAAATCTGTGACTGTGTGTCCACCTATCTTTATGCTCCTGCCTCCCTTGTCTTCCTTTTTTAATGAAAAGGTGAGCTTCTTACTGTTTACCACAGTGCTAAAAGCTGAGCCAGTTTTTTTTAAAAAAAGTTAAGCTTCTGCAAAAAGTAGTCACACATCAAATGGCTCTTCCCATTTGATGTGCTGCCCATTGATCGGAAGGAACATTATTCTGAAACCCCAAAAGTATGAAAAATGTCTCATTGGACTAAAAGTTAAGTTAGGTGGGCTACCTCTGTCATTTTTGGATTAGGGTAAAGGTTAGTATGTGCTAAATGTACGAATACACTAAGATAGTAATGGCGAAAAACTCCTAGGAGAGTGTGTATTTTCAGTGCAACAAGCCATCAGAGCAGTGGACTCATATTTTAGAAGAAAATGGACCATCAGACCAATGGCATGACATCTTCACAACAGCTGTTGCCATGACAGAAATGACCCTGAAGCACCTGTTGAAGGATACATGCGGAAAGAAGAGGAATCGAATTGTCAAATCCTTTAATGGGTGAGCAGGAGCGCATGGTGGAGCGAGCAAGCTCCAGTAAACTTCGATATTTTGGATGTGGAAATGACGAGAATTGCATTAACTTCATTAAAATGTTATTGACTGGGCCTGTGATCACACTTCTCTCCTTTTAAAGTTGATACAAACGGCTCGTTGGCCGGCAGCTCTTGACATTTCGCTGTCTGATCTCGGTGTAATCACACCTGGCTGAGAGCACGTGGCATTTCACAGGGAGTGATAATTAGGTAGTGACTTTTTTTTTTTTTTTGCCTCTGCCAGTGCACTGTGGCATTAAAAAGGTTGAGGATTTACTCTTTGGCCAGCAGCTCTTCACATTTTACAACCTCCACTCGTGTCATCATTATGCAATCTTGGCTGCATGACATTTCCAAGCAATCAATAATTAGATGTGCTGTGTAATTTTGTTTCTTGAGAGTGGTGACATTAAAAAAGATACTATTAGTTCCTCTTGACAAAAAGACACTAATTTGTGTTGTTTTTAACTTACACTTGTAGCTTCAGTTCAAAATGAGCTCAGTTAACTTTCCTCAACTAAATTAAAATAAAAAGCCTTTACGGTGTTCCAATTTGAGATATCCCACAAATTGGCTTCTTCTGTAATCTATAAACAGATCAGTTGAGAGCAATAGGTGTTTCACATGTACACACTACTAAACAGAGTAGCAGTGTCATAAACTGAAAAGGGGGAAATGGGAAACTGGGAACTTGGGTCTTCTTAAAGCAGTGTTATACATGAAACCGGCGATCAGTTACTCGTAAGTACAACTCATTAAAAAAACTCTTCCATTTTGAATTACTCAACAGCATGACATTTGTTACAAAGCCTAGCTGGGTCAAAGGCCCACAGACTTTACATTGTGATCGACTTTTAAAGCTTTTCTCAGCTCGAGGAACATTTTACAAATATAAAACCTACATAAATATAGTTTTATCTCTTCAAAATGTTTTATGGGTCTATGGGAAAAATGCTTTTTTGCCCGCTTTTGTCGTTTTTTTGTTGCTGCAATACCACGAGTGGCCACAGGGAAAAATCATTGGTAGCAAGGCTAAGCAGCTGCACCTTGACCAGCTCTTATAATACTTCACATACTCTCCAACTCTGAACAAAACCAGCAGATTCCAGAGTGTGGGTTTCAGCAGTGGGTAACACTAACAAGCCAGCCAAGAAGACATCACGTGTAAATAATTCGACTTTTGACTTAACAGGAGGCAGATTTCTCTTTTGGTGTAGAGAGAAACCGCCTGCCCACACACACAAAATAAATCCTCCTACCAGCCCCTCTAAAGCTCACTGATTAAGATGTTATATCTCATTTGCTTGATCCACATAAAAACCAAAGAGGAAAAACATGTTTCATAGGGTTAGATGTTGGAAATAATCCACAGCAGGGATATTGTAACACTAATTGCGAATGATAAAAACAAGCTAAGAAATTATTTCAGAACATAAAATCACAACTAATTGATGGTGTGGGAGTGGTATTGATCTCTCTACAAGAAACTCTCTACAAGAAAGTGAATAAACTTGTCCAACACTTCCTTTCAACTTAATATGACCGCAGTTCTTAGTCCTCACCTTGCAGCTCTAGTTGATAAAGCATGTGTACCTTATTCTGACAGCTTCAATGAACTGACAAAGGAACTTCAGGATCTTGGCACGTTCAAACCTGTTGCTGAACGCTGCCGGAGTCAATGGGTGCCAGGGTTTTACAGAGATCCATTTTCAGAAAGCAGCCTGAGCTGTGACTCTCAGCTGGTGTGCAGCAATGCGCTGTACGTGCTGCGGTATGAGCTGATGTGTGCCTGGAGCTTTTCAAAACGAGCTTTATCACACATATTTTCCACAAGCTCACGCATGTCGGAGCCCTATCCAGTGGGCTTTTGTGCTCACATGCTTAGCGTTTAAGCGTTCGACGGCCAAGGTTGACATCAACACTAACAAGCAGGAGGTCGTAGATTTTAGGTCGTGATTTAGCAAAGTCATGCACGCAGCAGCAATTCAGCTTTCACCTTGGTGCTTTCAGGGTTTACACCGGTAAGATGGAGCACCCCGTTGTGTCAACATCTATTTAGCATATAAATATTTGCTTCCAGAAAAAAAAAACAACCTGCGTCTAATTTCTGATTGGTTCAATTAAATGTTGCTGCATGACTTTCTGAACTTTATTATGTCCTTCAGTACTGACAGCACCTCTTCTGGCAGAGATGTTCTGGCTTGTACTCACATCATCACAGCGAGGGCTCTAAGGTCTCATCTTCCCTGCCTGCCTGTCTGCACCTCTGTCTGCCAGTCTGCCTGCCTTGTGCCGAGCTTAGGCCCCGTGTTAGTTAGGGGAGCGGAGGTCGGCGCTGGGCTGGAGAGGCTGGTCTTAAGGCTTTGTCCACACATCACCACAGCTGATTGCTCCTCTGGATGGTTGGGATTCTCAGCTAAGACAGGGATTACTGACCCATGTCGGCTTCCCACCTTTACAGCGGCCACTTCGATGTTCAGCCAGTCTGAACTTAGACGCACAAGAGAATTGAAAAGATGTGAGGTTATGTGTGTGATTTAGTTTGCTTGTGTTTTAAACCTCGAAAAGATAACTTTAATATGTCTGGGGTTAGGGTTAGGGGGAATTTTCTATCTAAAGGGTAAAGTGTGTGCTTGTGTACAAGGATGCACACAATCATTTATATTAACTGAAGGAAAGAATAACGCTGATGAAAAATACAGTGATACACCTTGACTGCAGGATTTAACAATTCAAGACAATCCAATGTTGTGGAGTAAATGATTAATTGATTAGTAGATTAATTGAACAATTCACATACTTAAATAGTAACTTAAAATACTCTAATCAATATTTTTACATCAAAAACAGGTCAGGTGACTGTAAGACATGTAGGACTGGGTATCGGTACTCAATACCTTGGTATTAATCAATACCAAGTAGTACTGAAACATCTCATGTCAAACAGTACCTGTAATTGATCCTTTCTGCACCCAGAGCTAGAAAATATGACTATTTGTATGGACTTGCTCACAGTCAATCAATGCAAGCATTTAATATGAATAATTCAATGCTTCTATTCACATGATAGATATCAGATGAATTACTCAGTAGGTGTCTGTATCACTGTACTTGGATTGATACTAGTATCATCATTTTTTAAACAATATCCAGCCCTAATGACATGGAAGGCATCACTGATAGTGTGAACCACAGAGAATCAGTTCCTCTCAGCTCTACAAAGTGTTTTAGCGTCTTTCGGCTCATTGTTTTGGTTGTGAGGCTTTATTGTCTGGTTTGGTCTCACAACTCTTATCAGCGTCGTTCCAGACGCAGCAGCAGGTGAATAACTTTCTCATTCAAGTCAATGGGAAAGTGTGTCCAAACTTCTGACTGGTATGCACACCAAAACAGAGCTAAAAGGAGAGTTCGTGCTGGCCTTAACACAACTTTGAATGAATGCTAATGCTGCTCCACATTTGCTTGAAAAAACAGTTTTCTTAAAAAATTGCCACATCAGCTTTACAAGGTTATTGCTGTGTTAACAGCTTTTTACCATAATGAAGCTAAACCTTCACTATTCCAACTTTTCAAATGTGGTGATTTGCCATTTTATATCATTTTAAATGGAGTATTTTTCAGTCTTGCATTGTTGATCTGACAAACCTAAAAATGTTGAGATGTCTCCTTGGGCTCTGGAAACTTTTCTTTTTTATAATTTGCAGACATTTCATATACTTAATGACTACGACTTTCAAGTTAATCAATGTTTAAAAGTAAATTTGTGTGTATTGTGAGGTCTTGTGGGTCGATACTGCTTCTTACGTTGAAAAGAAAAACGCCAGCTATGACCGTCCACAATATCTTCTTGAAGGATGAGACACTAAACACATTGTGGGATCTATATATTGCCGTGTGAATGCGACACAGCTCAAGACACAAAACCTTTTTGATTCCTGGATAAAAAAGTTTTAAGACTCCAACAACTCAATAGCTGACATTCCAGTGAACAGTGTACAATCGAGCTGTTTCACTCTACAGCTCAATAGCTAACATTCCAGTCTACAGTACACAATCAAGCTATCTCATTCCGCTATGAAGCAGGCTGAAGTTTCCATTGTGTCAGGGTAGTTATTAGCCCCAGATACAGACAGAGCCAGCCAAGAGAGGAGTTAGGGCTGTCCGTCAGCCTCTAATGTCTCCACACAACAGTCCAAACCTAAACTGACAGGCACACACCAGACTGACAGCCCACTAACAACACACTATTGTTCCCCCACAAATGGCCAGGACACACCTTTCAGTGGCCAGAGAGAGAGACAGAGTGTGGCAGAAAGAGGACACACAGAGACAGCCGTAAAGTGGAGGTTTTGGACGAACCGGCACACACACGTTGTGTACTTTACACTATACTGTACGTACAGCTATGGGTAGGGTTTGTAGTAGTAGTAGTAGAGTAGGTAGAGCAGGTCATCCAATAATTGGTGGTTCAGGCCTTGGATTTTCTTCTCCACATACTGTATCCTTGAGTAAGATAGTGGACTCAAATGCTCCTGACAGTCAGGATAGCAGTGAATGTTTGTGTGCATTGTTGAATGAAATGCACATTATAGAAAGTGCGTTTAGTTTTAGTCACTATTATCAGTAAAATATGTGAAACTGTTTTTCTGTCCTTAAGACCAAAACACATCAGTGACCTTCACTGATATTCTCTGCTTTCCTTAATCCTCCTTATCAAGACACGCAACAAAAATCAGCTTGTGTGTGCGA
Source organism: Scomber japonicus (assembly GCF_027409825.1). Taxonomy (NCBI): domain Eukaryota; kingdom Metazoa; phylum Chordata; class Actinopteri; order Scombriformes; family Scombridae; genus Scomber; species Scomber japonicus. The sequence continues at coordinate 29,887,708 of NC_070582.1, read as the reverse complement.
CTTATTTAATTCTTCCTGACTGCTACAGGCAATGGAAATTCAGGTTTTAAATAATGTCTGTGGATTCATGTGTAATCTCTTTGTAGTTGTAATCCAGTGTATTGATGAACAGATAGATGGTCAACTGAAAAGACGTGGTTGAAACATGTCTGCTGTAGACACGGGGGAGAGATAAAGAGATAAAGAGACTCTGGAGCAATGTACTGAGGTATGCGAGCGCCAGTGTTCGAGATCTAACCTGCTTTTTTGAATTAGTGAGGGAGTCGTGTTCCAGCTCAAATAGATTAGATTTGGTGACACCTGTGGTTGCTGGTGATAATGCTAACAACATCTTAATATTAAAGTCTTGTACTATTTGAAATGACACCTGACTTGAAGATGGTTGTTTTCTTTTCTCCAGTTGTTCAGCCAGGTTAAAAAAAATGGATGTCTTATCTACAGATTGCTTGCTATTACAAATTGTAACTATGGTAAAGCAAATATGTCTCCCCCTCAAAATGCTTGTGAGCACTTGTTCCTCTCCTTCAGATAACTTTATTACTCACTCATGTGCACAAATAATGAGCGCCGGCTCTGGTCTTTTATGTTCTGTCCATTATAGGTATGTTGCATTTTCTGCAATTACAACCTTTTTAAAAGCAGCGTGGGAATGGCATACTCCACAACAAACAATTTAGCTGATGTAGAGATGAAACTAATCAGTGTGAAGGGCTACAGCAAAATAAACTCCATCCATGAAGAAAATCAAAATGGGATTTGATATGACGATGAAAATCTTACGGATTATAACTTTAAGGGAATTTGTACAAACCAGAGTATGAGTGGTATCAAAATATCTCAGAGGATAGACAGATTTCTGAGTGTCATTGTATATATCATAATATTGCCAAATCCTAAAGTGGATTTGAATAGACATGTAAGTATTTAACTCGCCTACACACACACACACACACACACACACACACACAGTATGCTCAATACAGCTCTCAGCTATGCCCTGCCCTGCACTCACTCTTTCTGTCCATGCCATGTTTCACACACACACATACACAAACACTCCTAAAGGAGCTGAGGCAACAGCCGTCTTTCTCAGGGTTCTATACATGCCTTCTAAAAATATCTGACACCCTAAAGGCACAGTTCGCTCAAAAGAAGTTTGCTGATTGTCTTCCACAGGAATTTGATTTCAAGCTGTGTCCAGCACCACCGATGTCTATATGCTTCTGCTGCTTTCATTAAAGGATAATAAATTAGTATGAGTTTGACGACGCCCTGTGTCACTATGTAAATGCTTTACCCGATGTGGAAATGGGAATTTCATTGCATTGCACAATCATCAGCAGGATTTTGACAGAGAGAAATTAGTGTGTGTATATGTGTGCATCATTGTGCATTCATATTGCCTAACCCTGTCATTAACCTCACAGTATGTTGTATAGCCCCCAACAAATAGTAGAGCGCAATCATGATTATACTGTGTCTACACTCAGAATGCACTGATGAAGGTTGCCATTTAGGAGTTTTGAGAGACTTTTTCTTTTTTCTGTCTTTTTTATTTTTGCTTTGTTTTGCATTCAACTCTTTTTTTCACCCAATATGAAGCACAGTCTTTACTGCTCATGGAGAAAAGGAGAAAACAGACACGTTAAATGCTCTGTCAGATGAAAATGGAGAGACAGAAGACCCGCAGAGGCTCTGTTTCATGTTGGCCTTACCTTCTGTCGAATCTCTTCTTCCATCTTGATGGGGGAGCCGAGCTCAGCCACCTGACGGACTCCCTCGCTGGCGTAGCCTCCGTACTCCCACAGCACATAGCTTCTGGAGTGGGACGCACCAATCAGAGCAGACCAGTGGTTGGCTCGTCCTAGAAGACAGGAGCAGAGGAGGCAAAGATATTTAGATCCGAGTGGTTTTAAATTCTATTGAGTGACTCAGGAAAGGAAGAAATACTAGCTGATTAAAAGAATAGATGCTGCTTGACTTCATCCATGTTTTCTGATATAAACTGTATTTTTCAGTTGGTCATCCAGTATGATTCTTTTACTTTCCCAGTTGTCCCTTGATTCTCCTACTTATCAGATCCTATAGAATATGACATTACTACTACTCTGAAATCTTCAAAATTAAGGTAGATATCTCATTAAAAAGAAAATATTACCTGCTTACAACTTAAATAACTTGACAAAGAGTGATCATGTTCACCAGTTAAATAATGCATGATATTAAAGGTTGAATATGTAGAATATTTATTAAAAATAATACAGCCACGGGGCGTTTTGAGGGGTACAGAATGAAAGTATTGCTTTTCCATTAAAAACAAATGTAGTCTGAATTAATATTTTTAACATTTTTTGATGGTTCGACAATGACGTTCTGACACGTTCTGTGTACATTGTACCAGCCATTTAGTGGCCGGAATTGCGGGTTGCCAGGGTTGTCTGTTGTTCCTGCGCAGCTACTGTAGGCTGGCACTGGGTGAAATGGAGTTGTAAACAAACACAGCCGTGTTGGACTTACTAAAACCAGTGTTTTTTGCTCTCAAGTACAACTTTTCATCACAAAACTTCGAAGGTAAGACAGAATATCTGTTAGTCGCTGTAAATAACTGGTTGTTTACCTTTGTATTCTTTGGCTGCTGGTTCACTGAGTTTTTAGCGCAATAATAGTGGTACTGTTGAACTCGCCAGGGTCTTAGCTTTCATATGAGATGCTTATTTGTTTGTGTACCATGAAGTATCAAAACGGTAGCAATGGAAATGTGGAGAGTGGGTTGGATTTTGATTTTTGATCATTAATATGCTTGGTGTTTGAGTTGTGTTTGGTGTGCGTAAAAATGACGTGCTTGTAGCGGAGTTTCTCCTATTTAATTTGATGTGCAGTATGACTGTATTGCTACATAATTAGGGGATCATCCCTATGTTCCCCGGGTCCTATGTCCCCCGCTTTGTATGTGACCGGGGAACATAGGGATGATCCTGTCTACAGTTAGCCAGTTAGCTGAGTTAGCCGCCGAGTTAGCAGATGAGTTAGCCGCCGAGCTAGCAGCCGAATTAGCAGCCGAGCTAGCAGCCGACTTAGCCGCCGAGCTAGCAACCGAATTAGCCGCGATCGGGGAACATAGGTACGCTTCCCAGGTTTAACTGCTACTCCCACTGGCGTTACAATGTAATGTACCTCGGTGGTTTCAAGTCAGTTACAGCTAGGGTATGTTCGCTTCCTGTTTTCAAAATAAAAGCACCAACTCTATCGTTATGGTTTTCTTAATAATAAAAGGCAACGGGTGTTTTATTTTGTGAAAATTACCGGAAGTGCATTACTCGCTACGGCTAACTTGAGTGGCTCCGAATTCGCAGAAACAAAAGCAGATGTTATTTGGACAAATTAGCGTCACATTGTGGATCTAAAGGGCTACTTTCTCGCCTAAAAAGGTTAGACATGTGGATAAAGTGGTATATTTACAGAGTTAGAGCTAAAATAAAATCCGCTTCAGCCTGTTGATTTCAGCTTGGGTAGGAACGAAATGCATTATGGGTTATTGTGTAGTTCACTGACTGGTCTGCTCACGCCGATAAGGCTACAGAAACAAGCAATCATTTTGAGTTGGGAGCTAGCTAGCTAATCGATTACACACCACTCAAAGAAAGACTTCCAGTTGAAGACTGGATAACGTTAAATACTGTTGTAAAATTAATTGGTCGAAATTATTCGTTACCCTGTATGATTCGTCACTTGACATGGCACAGGCTGATCAATTGACACACTCAGCAACGAACCTGGCAACCCAACGGCTGGAATTATTTTTGGTTGTTGCGACTACGATCTCGAGACACTAGATAGCGGTGTTCTGCTCATTCTCCATATTCAACCTTTAAGTCAACATGGTTTATATTCTTCACAACTTAATTTTCTAATTTTTGCTTTGTTAATGTGGAAGCTAATCTATATTAAATCTATTTGAAAAAAAAAAAGATGTGATATACAGTACAAGTCAAAAGTTTGGACACACTTTCCCATTCACATCAATGAGAAAGTGTGTCTAAACTTTTTGACTGGTACCATATATAAATATATATTTCATACTTACACAGTTTGAAATAATGAGCTTGTTACATAATGATACGATCAAGTGAAGAAAAGCTGATGGTGTTCATATCTAATTAATTGAATCTCATACAAGAGATATGATATGATAATAGATGGTGTGAAAATGATTTTAAAATGTTCTGAACCTTGATCCTTGAACAGACTCCTACTGACGAGACATATAGAAATACTGTTTTGAATAATAATATGTGTCTGTTTTTGCACAAAAAAGCTGAATTATGTACTGTAGTATTTTTCTCATTTTCTCCCTCAAACCCAGTTGGAGTGTTGTCTCAACTATTTGCGACATGACAGTATCACGATTTTATGCCCATGTCTTAAACTCTGATTTAAGGGAGACTGTCCTCAGGATCAGTTGTTTGTGCAGGTGCGTCAAAACAACATAAATTAATGTTAGTGTAAGGGACAGAAGAAGGGGAAGAGGTCATACACTTTCTAATGAGTAAATGTTATTGTCCTGCCAGTTACGGCCGATACGGGGCGTCACATCATAAAATGCTTGTTTCATTGTGTCATTCTGGAGTATATTTGCTCGTTTAGTTTGGAGGACTTGTTGATTTAATGTCACCGCAACCTCTCCTGCAGACGAATTTTTAAAAACAGTCGTCTAGTGTCGAACTGCATACTGTAAGTCATTCTGCAAAGTGAAGGTCTAACAGTGAAGGTGCACTTAGCAAAACACTTTGACTAGAGGGGGTCTTTAATCCTACAGTACATTAAAAATTAAAAGTGTCTCCACCGTGCATGAAACATGAAGAAAGATTATTTTAACATGTTTTGGATGGCCACACTCAGACAGTTTCTATATGATGTCATATCATAACACATCCACCAACACTGACCAGTCACCATGACTATTAAAAATAACTCGACAAGTTAATCACAGTGCTGTGTAAGAAACACCTAATTACTGCAACACTGTTACAACTCCTAACAGGTCAGTGTTTGTAAGACTCTATACATTATACTATAAAACTGGTCAGGTGCAGATGTCAGCCTACACAGTGCAGAACAGGAGGTTAAAAGACTAAATATTACATTAGCTACTTGTTGCTAAAACACTTTAAAGGTATAGTAAGCGACGTGGGGGAAAATGAGGAGAAAAGTTGTTGATATTTGAGTGAAAACCAAAACAAAACCCCCCAACCCTCCCTTCATGCTCCTTTTGGGGCTCCACCCCCGAAGTTAATGGACGCTCATTGTCATGGTAACGGATGTAACCACTGCGCAAGCTGACCAACATGGCAGAGTCTGAAGCGTCTGCTGCGGGACGGTAAGTAAGCTGAGACCAAATATGATGAAAGCCAAAGTCAAAGCAGAGGAGTAGCTCAGCCTATGTATAAATTATGTTAGCATCGTTGCTAATGCTACTAGCTTCACAGTACTAACCTCTATTCTAACATCAGTGATACATGTCACGTTAGTGATGCGGTTTATTGACAATATTAAAAGATCTGGGAAGAAAGCTTCATACAGCAGCCTACTCTGACATTATTTATATTATTAATGTCAGTTAGTTTCATCCTGTTATGATGTAAGAAGAGAAAAGAGCAGATAGACGAGAGGAGTAACTTCACACAGTGGAGTGTTATTTAGAGGGAAATAACATTTATACCAAGTTTACAGGTAGCCTAATATGTCTGATGTTATTTATGTGTCATAACTATCATTATAATGGCTATATAAACTCTTATGAGGGTCTTTATGAGTTTTAAGGCACATCTACACTACATTATATTATCTGCTTCTATGGTGAATGGGCACAGTATACATGCATGCATGAGTGCGTGCCTGTGATTTAAACTCACTGGGGTAATCTTTGGGATGCACTTTCTCCGACCAGTTGCCATGGAAGGTGAGTCTGTACTTGGCTGTTCCACAGGCGCAGCACTCGATGGCAGGAGGTTCCGTAGCTCCACCAAACACACGCTCTGCAGGATGGCACACACACAACACACACACACACACACACACACACACACACACACACACACACACACACACACACACACACACACACACCTCAACAAAATGTAAAGATATAAAGGGTGAAGGGGATAAACCTAAAAAATATAGAAAATGCAGTTCAGGAATTACGAGGTAAACGGAGATCAGCCAGATGTTTAAGCTCTGGCACAAATGCTCACCTTCATAAATTACCAGATGAATGACTACAATTTGGAAGCAGTAAGAATGTCACAAAATTACATCCGTGGAATAAACTGGTATTTAAATGACACATTAGCCTTGACACAGACTCATAAATATTCAGATCTTGCCCTCGGCCAATGTTTTGCAAAGATAGGTCAAGGGGAGTGCTTGGATATTTATGAGTCACCAAATTATTCGGAAGAAATCCTCACTTGACATCTAAGTTATAGCAGGATGAGTCAAACATCGAAGGCACCTAACTTATGTCAGCAAGTTGAAGCAGGGTGGCTTGATTGGCCTGCATAATAGACTGGAAAATTAGATTTCGGAGGGAAGAGGAAGATCCTATGAAAGTAAAATTCTCCTGAGATTAAGTTTGAAAAACCATTTGTCCATACTCTTGTTTTTTATTGTACAAATAAAAGGTAAGAGAGTCCTGTCGCCTCTTTTTCTCATGAGTGTTCAGTGTTCATTTGGGGAGCCGGCAGCTTTCCAAAACTGGTGTGGCATTTTTTTCCTCTGCAGTTAAATCACAGGTAACATAAAAGCTATGTTGAGGCTCTGTGGTGAAATACAAAGGAATATTTAAATTCCACACAGACTCCCATGAGATCCATCAATCGTTGTACTCGCAGCTGCCTCTGTTGGCTTCATATATTTTTAAATACGGTATGAAAGACTGGGAGCCGTTTTGCTCCAAAAAGAAAGAAAAAAAGAAAAACCCTCCAACAGACAAAGTAAAGGATAATGACACCATGATAAGCACTCAAGGATGAGAAAATGAGCAGCCATCGAGAGAGAGTAGAAGATGATGGGCAGCTGTCATTACCTTTCTCACACAGCCGAATGGTGAGAGAGCCTTCATCCTGGAAATAGATGATTCTCTTCTGGACAATGCTGGCCCTGGAGAGACACAGAGAGGGAAATGTGAAATCATGAGAGGGAGCAAAAGTAGGAGAGGGTTGTAAACAGGGCATTAGATGGATAATACTGATGGTTTTTTTTTTACTTCAATATCTGATCCATGTAATCCTCAGCTAAAGGAGAAGGTAATGGGTTCCCTGAGGTTTCATAATGGACACAGAGTACACATCTTTTTTTCCCAGAAACAGCACCGTATACTCTGAACCTCACGACACAATCCCACTGCTGTAATATGAAATGTAACAGAGCAATCATGCCCACGGACATGAAGAAGAGAGAGAGGCTGGATAGCTGCAATTACAGTCGGAAGCAGAAATATAGATCCTTCTGGACGGAGCTGAATTCTAACTTATGAGCTAATATTAAACTTTCTCAATGAAAGTAGATTGTTATTTCAATATCATTTACATTCTTGAGTAAAAATGTGCCAAATGTCATATTAAGTGTGCAATACCGCTCGTATGGAAGTCTTGGGTTGACAAAACAGGTTGGAAATTGTCAGAAGTCTGATCTTTTACAATACGTTTACAATAGTTACGTCTTAAATACACTTCCTCTGAATAGTTCAGTGAGTTCGCCTTACACTATTGTGTTGTTCTTAATTGTGGAATGTTTCAAAATGTGCTGCAAACTAACAATTACATCTCTAAAACACTGATTTTTAACCCATCAGTGCAAAAGGTCAATAAAAGTAGTCCATGGCCTCCCAAAACTCTTCCCACACCCATCTTTGCCTCAGCAGTCTCCAAAGCTGCTGCCCTTTTGGCCCTTCAGCAATCCACGAGTAACACACAAGTCCAGTAATACACCACTCGGTTCCAGATGAGGGAGGCAGTTTTCCCCAAGCACCCACCTCCAAGTTTCTCTGTGATTGCCCTCTTGAGCATTGAAGTTCCCCAGCTGAACTATGGACTCACCAGGCCAAGCTGCCTTGAGGTCCCCCACCCAGAGACTCCAAGAAGGCAGCATACTCTGAATTGCTGTTTGGAGTTTTTTCTCTCAGCATTAAGTAGCCCCTCTCCAGGAGTTTGTCTCAGAGCCGGTGCTGTGCATGAAGGCGAGCCCAAATGTATCCAGTTGGTACTGCTCTAACTCCCACACCAGCTCTAGCTCCTTCTCCACTAAGAAGGTGAAGGTTACTCTAACCAGGGTCAGCAAGCCCAGGTCCCTGCTTCCATCTGCTGCCCATTTGGTAATGCACACAACCCCTGTCTTAATCCAGGTAGTGGGCCCACAAAGCCACTATTGCACTCATGAAGACTGTGTAACCCACCCCTTATTTACGCTCTACAGTGAGATGCAAATTAAAACAAATCTATAAATGAGGATATATCACTAACAGTAGATCATGTCTGGATAAAGACACATTGAGTGCTGTAACTATTTTCTTACTGCTTACAGAAAATCATGTGCATCTGCAGTGTGGTCAAAATGCTGAGGACTTAGACTGAGACTTAGAGCTACAATTACAAGAAGTGAATCACTGGATGTAAGATTTACTACAAATTCATATCACACTGTAGACTCAGGTAATCTTACAAAATTCTAGTCAGTGTAATAACTTACCAGACTCCAAATTACATTTTATCATTTATCTATAATAGGCGCAAAGTCTTAGGATGGCAGACAGTCCAACTTTTATTACTGCAAATCCCAGATTAATACCTAAAGGTGATTAAGCTATGTAGTCAGAATGCATACAATTGGAAAAATGGTGTTTTAAACATTGTGACTGTAAATGTAAATATTGATGCTTATGTAATTAACATACAGTAAATGTAAAAGTAAATCTAGCATGACTACAACAGGGTCTTAAAAGTGGCAACACCTCATACAGTAGAGACACATAAAACTGGGTAATGAAAGTGAGCTGAGCAGGCCCAGATTAACAGTGTGGTGCCCTATGGTGACCACATTTGAAGTAAAAAAGTGAAATTTACTATGGCTATAAACACCATTTATTTACTTGAACTTATTGCTGAAGGCTCAATACACATACTACAGAAAAAAGACACAATCCAAAAAATGCCATGTTAGACTTTACACTGATGATCACAACTGAATGCAACACACATCCCAATGCAACACATCTAAAAAAAAACAAAAAAAAAACAGTCACATCAAATAATGCAGCCCAATAACAACTGTTGCAAGCAACCATTTCAACAGCTGAATGATCACAGAGTGCCAGGTGAGGTGATGAAGAAGTGAAGGTATAAGGAATAGCACATTAGGACAATGTATTGCAATATGTAGGCTATTAGAAATTATGACTGTTTTGTTGTTCTGTTGTTTTCAGAAACAGAAATTAAAGAAATGAAAATAGTATAGTGATTTCCTTTTTCATTTCAAAAACCACAAACGCAAAAGACATTTTCATCATAAATTGCAGATACATTTATGAAAGACAGTTTTTTCCTTCTCGCCTTTGAAACACAGAAAATAAATTAGTTAACTAATGTATAAACCATAGAAGTCAGGAATATGAAGATATATTTATTCCACACAGCAGGGCGGATAGGTAAAATGATCATTGAACATTTTCTATCAGCAACAAAGTGTAGTTGCTACTAATATACTGAAACAAACAGCATCTGTCTACCTGTCTGTCTCCACACATCTGCTGTCTAACTTTCATTATTAATATTCTTATTTCTAAGAATATTGATGAATAAAAGGTAAATCAAGTTCTTTATAAATGTAGTATCTGACCATGAAAGCTATTGACGTTTTTCTTTATCTTTTTTTTTTTTACATTGGTGCCCCCAGCATGGCAAATTGACTGCTGCCCACAGGCACTGGCCCGATGCAATATATGGATAATCGGGCCCAGGAGCTGAGCAACACTGACTGTAGAGACAGAGAAGGGACTGGAGACATTAAGCAGGAGTTATTGGTTATATTGCTCCTATAAATCTTACACAGACTGAATGGTGCAATATACCCTGCAACATGGGTTGACTGCTTAGGCATGAAATTGAAAAACAAAAGTGAAATATACAGACTATTATTGAGCTGCCATCGATGGTTTTTAAGTAAATTTTGTAACAGCTTCAATGATCCTAATGGCCAATTGGTCAAATATCAAATACATTAATCAATTAATACAGCAGTAAATCTGGATATGTTTACACCCTCTTACTATCAGCCTTCAGTAAGAATTATTGATACTTAATGCCTATGTTTCCTCTAACTATCCCTTCCTTACTGGATATATCTGTTGTCTCTTCATGCAGTTCGCTAGTTTACTCTTCTTTCTTTTCAAAATGTGTCAATTACAGGCCACCATACCCCCAAGAAGGTAAGGCTGGAATAGAAAGCTGTATAAGAAGAACTAATTTTAACAATATTCTTACATTTCCTTGGGGTCTTAAAGAGCTCACAAATTACTTACTATATCATATCCTGTGAAGTATAAGTGTAGGAAGTAATACCTTACACAAAAGTGGTAAGACTATGGACCTATCTACTGTACATTTACCTTTAAATTATGCAACTAGTGTTCAGTTCCTAATTAACATTTTCAACTGAGGTTATCATTTTTAATTCACTACAACCAAAACTGTCTTTTTCACAGATGCCTAACCGTATGAAGAGATATGCTTAAGTTAACTTTTTAATTGGTAACATTTGCAAGGTGGTACAAAGAGAAAGAAGTTTGAGAAAATACCTATACAAAATGTTTTATGTCTATGTAAAATTTCATGGCAATACATTTCATGGTTGTTCAAAAATGTCTGGACTAAGTAGTGGACCAACCAACTGACCAACAAACAGACTGACATCACCATCCCATCTAGCAAGCACAAAGAATATAATAAGCTAGTATTGAACCACCAACCCTGAGACTCCTGGACAAATAATTTGTCTCCTATTGTGGCTCAGTAAATACTCATTTTGTTTAGCTTATTGCACCATTTTGGGTGTCTCGATTGTAGCCTGTAGGTGACCATAAAATCACATAATAAACTGACATTAAGTGCATATTACATTCTCCAAACTGCCCATCAGGAAAGACAGAGTATAACCAAATTTACAGAGGTCTGCATGTGGTCCACAGCCTTTCCGCCAGACATCCCCTCCAACAGTGAGATTTAATCACAGTTCTTTCATGTAATACTTCCCCCCTGATTTTGGGATTCTCCCTTTTTCTCCCTTTAGATCTGGTTTCTTACATCAGGTAAGCACAGTCTGTCCAGCTTTCCTCTGGAGACGGCCGATCTCTCTTACAGTTCTGTCAAATAGCACACCCATGGAGCTACTGTGGCTGCAGTATATCCCTCTAACACTTCCTACACTGTAAACGCTTAGCAACAAGACAAAGAATGTCTACAAGATGGTGCCGAAAATATATTACACTTTATGCAATTGTGTGTCAAAAGTTTCATACAGGCAGGACAAGTAACAAAAAACAAATCTTAAAATAGTTCAAAGTACATTAATGCATCAAATTTTACATTTTCCCACGTGCTTCCAACCTGCCATTCAGCTGTTGACTGAATTTTTCTCTTATTCCCTATTCTCCCCTGCCTCTTTCTGTTCAGGTACCTTATTGATCGTACTTCCAAAGGCATCTCTTGCCTCATGCATTGTATATATTCCACATCTCAATGAGATGACTGCCAACTCCTCTTCTGTGTACCCTGGGGAGCTAGACAGCACTCCATGCTGAATCCTCAGCACACTGTTAGGATTCATGTGGGGAGCTCCAACGCATACATCTGTTCGTACAGTAATGTTTTCACTTCATGACAAGTGCTCCTGACTCCAGAAATAAACATCACAGACTAGAAGAAACTGACTCCAAGTTTTTAGGAAACACATATCAGTTAATCCAGTTTACTTATATGTTGTTTATTTATCTGCACATATACAAAAAAGGGGAAAATATGACACAACAAAACACAATACATACGTCAGTAGGATTAGACAGAAACTACACTGAAAATGTGCAGAGTAATGTTGATGTTTGCTGTGAGATTGTTATTTGATTCACAGGGATTTAGTCCCTATATCAAAATATGCATTTCATTAAGTTTGTTTCTCTGTATCTGAATGAGAATTTAACCAAACTGCCCACAAGAGTTTTTACACTATGAATAAATATTAGTTTGTTGAGAAACAATTATGAATTGTCTTGGGTGCAGAAGAAGGCAGGGATGCATTTCTACTGGTAAATAATTCCGTTGGCTATTTATATTAGAAGATTGAAATCTAAATAGAGTTATTAAGAAACTTATTTTAAAAAGGTTAAGGGGTTTGATATGTAAATGCTGAAGTGTTGGTAAAACAAGGATACCTTTAACTGCAATGAATATTACTGTTGTTTTATTGATGTCATTAAATTTTGATTAGGGTTGATTTATTACAGTCAGCACTCGTGTGGTACTGGGAATGTGATGTTTACAACATGGTTGTCAGTATAAACTATTCAATGCAGCGCTTCAATAAACACACACAGTGCCATCTTCAGAAAGAAACAAATTCAACCCTTTTAACACATTCACATAGCAGCAGGACTTTGAAACATCCAGTGTCTGATTATCTGTTGCCTTAAAGTCGGTGAGTAGTTTATGCAACAGTTCAAGGAAATTTTGACTTAATGGCACTGGGGAACCGTCACAGCCCACAGAGAAGCCCTATGAAAAATCAAAATCGAATTGTGGATAAAGAGTTTCCTCTGATTTGATTTTATTCATATTCTAGTCTAAATCAAATTAACCTTCTTGGCAACACAACAGTTTACTCTGTATTGGAAAACTTAAGAAAAACAGAATACAGCAGGATCTTACCATGGTGGTTTACAAGGTAAAAAAGCATGTCTGGGAGCTTTGTGATTGGTTGTCCCTATATAATGTTCAGATGGCCTTGACAATATAATTAATTTAAGCTAAATGTTTGTGATATTAAAATAAACCAATCACCTTTAACCTCTAATGGTATCTTAACAAGACAGTTCTCCCTGGGCAGCACAAAAAGCAAAGACATACTTAGCTATATGAAAGCTTTATGACATGAATGAATTTAGGAATGTGCAGTGATGAGGACAAGCTAACAGCTAACTGCTAGCACCTGTGTCAGTGTATTGCCCATTTGTGGCAAATACACATAGACCTAAAAACACTCCAGCCATCACATTTGCATGAATTACACAGGGAGAAAACTCCTCTTTCAGTTTAAGTCAGTATATTATCAATAAATTATCAATGTTTCTTAAGAGCCATAACTCCTGAGGGAAGCTAACAATAGCAGCTTCTTGATGACTGTAAAAAGTTGGTATATTGTTGCTAGCTTGTTGGTAACGCCACTTTCATCTTCAAATTGGTACCGGTGACAATCAAAGACCATCAATGGCACTGGGTAACTTGGTGCAGAAAATAAGATGTAAAAGCATTTCCATCAAAATAATTCTCAAATACACCAGTGGATGACAGGATCATCATCAAATGACTCTTGTACTGCTAGTGGTAGCTATCTAGCACAAAAAGGTGGACTGTTTGTAAGAAAAAGCTCTCCCAACTTGGACAGATTGAATAAAGTCAGCTTGATTTAATTAAAATTAGTCTGAAAAGTACATTTTCAGGTACCTTTGACCTGAACTTTGACCTGCTGGTGGTGCTGTTACATGAGATGTCAGAAGATCAACAAAACTATTAGGATTCATCCTCTAGGAACCATGGATACCTGTACAGTATTTCATGTAAATACATGCAAGAGTTGTCTAGACTCTTCATTAAAAACACTAAATGTCTACAAGCTACATGGTGGCAGTAGAGGAGAAGTCAATAGATCATCAAAAGTATTAGGAATCGTCTTCTTGGGAACTTGAACGTCTGTATGATATTTAATGTCAATGCACAATTGTTGATATATTTCAAAGTGGTGGATCAATTGAACCAGTTGACAGACCAATGCTTCTATATATGTATATTGTATATATGTACAGTATATGTACTGTTCTGTAAGTACCCTTTGTTTGACTTTTGCCTTTAGTTTGTGACACAAGTTGCATAACTAGATGTGTTGTTGTTTGGGGTGGAGGGTGGATAAAATGTCTTAGTCTGATGGTCATGGTTCATCACTGCCTAATGTGGTGCTACAAAAAAGATTAGGAGGGCATGAGAACAGTCATTAGCAATTATTCTCTGAGAGCATAAATTTACATCCAAATTTAAGGCCAGTAGTTGTCAGTCTAACCGACATCCTCAGGCTCCACTGGTGGCCTTTATATCAGCTTGAATTTATTTCTTAAAAGCCAACATGAAATACCATGGCAGAAGTTGTTTCTGACAGCTGCGCATACTTGAAATAATCTAGTCCTGTGATCAACACAAAAAGCCTGCCATTGTCTGCGGCTGTGTCAAGAGCGAAGAGTTTAGATCCAGTTGTCAAACAGATTTCACAGTTAGACTTGTGTTGTCACTGAGCAAGCGAACGACTGGTGGCCTCTTCCTCCTCCTGGAGTCCTCTCAGTAACAGCACTAGAATACTGATGGGAAGATCGAGCCCAGGGTCGATGTGAGGTGAAAATGTGATGAACAGACGGCCGGAGGGCAGTGATGGAGCGAGAGGAGAAATGTTAAGTATGGACTTGATAACGAGATGAGAAGTGATCAACAGGACAGCAAAACTTAGATTGGAAAACATTCAGCCTCATTTTTCTCTCAACTTTCTCCCCCTCTGTCTGTCTCGTTTAGCTCCAGGTGGTTTCCAGACACTGAAAGACTTTTCAAGAGTTTCTGGAGATTAAAGAACAGATTTGGGCTGAGCTCATCAGATCTACCAGAAGGACCTTGGTGACCTGGGGAGGAAAACAGACAAACACACTCTCTCTAACTCTTTCACACATTCGCATGGACACACACACACTCTGTCGCACCCTGAGGAACTCGTGTATAGAGGCACATCACGCTCGCACAAGATAAAAGTCAAAACAAGGTAGAACTATGAAAACCTTTCAGCTGAAAATCCTTCTCATAACATGCGCCTGTTGAAACCTGGATGATGCTTTGAAGATGGAAAAAGGAGGGAAATTGTATGGCTGATTCACTACTATTAAAGCAATGTGAGAATATTTGACAGTTTCTCCATGAAACAGTAATGTAATCAAGATGTTTTACTAAGGTGCCTGAGGAAACATAATGCTCTAACAACTGCTATCATCTACAGAGGTTGTCAAACTTGTGGTTAAAGGATATTAGATTTAAGTGTTTAAGAGATGTTTTCTTTCAAAACTGAAAGTTTTTTGCGAGTACAATCACATTTCAGCATTAGCATCTAATAAAGTTTGCTTTGAAAAGAAGTCACCTTATTAAAAATTTCTTAAAGCTACATGAGTCAGTATTTGTTACTGTCCATCCAAGAAAAAATGACACTATACATCATAATGTCATCCTAATGCCCGAAAAACCACATAAAGTTACGTTTGAGTGACAGATACCATCTAGTGGCTGTAGTAATTATGACCTGGAGCAGTGCTGGAGTTGAAATTACATCTACTGTATATAATGACAAATGTCCTCATGTGGAGGCAGCTTGGGTGGATGGTGTAACCCAACAGTGGACTTTCCCAATCTCAAGTATCACATTTACCTTATCTTAACCCTTTGGTTATTGTAGCCATGACGACAAAAATGACACGTTTCTCTAACCTTAACACAGTGATTTTTTTAAAAATTCAAACCTTAATCTACCTAACCAAGTGGTTTTTGTGTCTGCCTAACCAGACCTTATCCACAGGTCACAGCATTGTCACATCATAAAACGTCCTTATTTTTTCTAAATGATTTGTAACAGTTTTTGAAAGCACAGACAAATTATGTTATCATGCCAATTACTGCCGATAGGAGCTTCAGATTGGTAAACGCTCCTATGTGTTGTTCTGGAGTGCACATGGTCAAATGACTTTAATTTGGCCAACCTTCCCTGTTCCCCTGAGCTAGGCTATGGAACATTTTTCTTTCTGCTTACTGTTTTGGTTTTACAGCCAACAGCTTTACTGTTGTAATTCAGTCTCACAACTCTCATCAAACTCATTGTCAACAGCAGCAGGTGTCTATTTTCAACAAAAATGTTCTACTAAACACACCAGATGCACAACAGACAGTCAGATTAGCAACTCTGTGATGAATATAGAGAAGCCAACTCAATATATTTCAGTCAATAGAGATCAAAACAGATTGAATACTGGACTTACGTTCATTCCGTAGACAGAAGCACAACTCGACAAAAAAAGCCAATGTTGCTTTGCATGTGCTGGAATTATGTTTAAACTGCTAACTGTAATACTGTAGGTACATAAATACTGCAGGTAAGCATTGAAACTATATAATGGAGGACACCTCAAATATATGTTGTTGTAATTGACTGCACAACGTAGAACAGACATATTGCATGTCAGCGTGGCATCACAACTTCATGAATTAATTAACTTTCAATGGAAGGGTTGGGTTCCAATAGCTGTTCGTATTTTGGTTCTGACCAGTTTGTAAAAAAATTACATTGATCAAAATCTCCTCACTATTTCTTTTCAGTAATAAGCAATACACAAAACATTTTGCAGGCAATCAAGCCCCTGCTAAAAACAGTTGTGGTTCTGCCTTCTCAGCTAACAAATTGTGACTGGACATCAAAATTTAATCTTTGAGTTTTCGTTATTTAGAAATGTGGTTACTTGGAGTTGAGAGATAAACAATTCATTTCAATTTGAAAGGATTTAGATTTGATAGGTGGAGATTATACTGGATTCAGACTCAATAAAATGCTACTCACTAGTAGAATTTACCCAACCATGAACTGAACAGACTATAAATGCACTTTAAAAAGGGTAAAAATATGGAAATGGCTTGTATTTTTGCCTGTGGTAAGATCTCAATAATACATTTGGTATAATCAACTGATAATGGACTTGGTGGAGAAAATGCCGTCTACACCTTTATTATCATTACTTATGTAACAATAAGTAAATGGTACTTGCATGATCACTTATTTGCTGCCCTGTTTGACTGTTTACCTAAGCTGAAACTTAAGTCACAAAAATAGAAGGAACGGAGGGAAGTGGCATCAAAATATCAAGATGGTGAAGCTAAATATGTTGCTGAAAAGCTTAAAACATGGTCAACACCTACATGTTGTTTCAAGGCTGATAGCTCAATAGGATGAGTGACAGGAGTTGGGTCATAAACTTGATCAACTGAGGAGGAGGAGGGCAGACGTAACAGTACATACTTCCCGCCTCAAGATGAGACGTTGCACATTGTATCTCGAAGTTGTTGTTAGTTCCAGTGCCAGTAACAGCTGAGAGGAGTAGAGATAGCACTTGACAGATAGAGCTATTTAAAAGCTGCTGACATGTTCTGTTGCCAGAAACTGATGAGCATGTTTCACAGCTGACTTCTTTCAGGTGTTCAGCTCATGCATCACTTCACTGTTTGAACTTATGGAAAGAAAGTGCAGTCAAAACTGGAGTTTCACAGTATATGATCTTAATGATATGAGTCTTAAATAAGGCTGCAACTCACAATTTATTTTCATTATTGATGAATCTGCAAATTACTTTATGGACTACTTTATCATTTGTTCTATAGTATCAGAAAATAGTGAGAAATTCCCATCAAAATTCACAGGATCAAATAGTTTGTATTTGTTTTCAATGTACAATCAAGACTAAAAGAAACCTGAGGTGCAAGTATATGCACTGATGATTTTCAGGAAAGGGAAACTTTGCCAATTTACAACCAGCATTGTATCATTACAATGTGGGTAGTATGTTGGCTGCACCCAGAGCTCCACACTGATTTGCCAGCAAAAGTCCACCAGGTGATGTAACTTTGGAGATCTGCCTCAGATTACAAAACTTCAAACCACGTTTCTTCATTTTCGGCAGTGGAGCCTTCATAGACGGTAAAATGTGAGTCTCCCAAAACACTCCATTCTCCATATTACACAAGCGATAAGAAAAAGCAGGCACTAAAATATCATGCTACTAGATACTCTAAAATATCAGCATCTTTGGGAAAAAGTAGTTTTATGATATGAGGCAGAATTTCGCACAGTTGAATCAGATACAACTAAGTCTGGAACTGGAAGCAACCATGGGTACGATATATCCACATTCAATGAGGAAAAGCCTTTGTAAATGAAAATAAGCCTCAGTAATGAGATATAATGCTGCTACTCACTAACTTTGTCATTGGTGCTCGGCTGGCATTGTCAGTAGTTACTCTGATTGAACAGGAGGTGTGCAATGCATTCTGGTTGTTGTAGGATTCCTCCTTAAGAGCAGTATGGGGAGTCTGCTGCCACCAATTTCAATAATAATTACACATTTCTACTGAATAGGGGACCTAGTTTTAAGAAATCATCATATTCAATCCCTTAAATTGTTGCCCTATAACCTGCTTGATTGGCTATTTGATTTTTGGACTAATTGTTTTAGCTCTAACCTTAACAGATAATTGTAGTCTATGACAATGTGTCACCCTTGGTTACGATATCATTGTTCAAACCGTAGTAATTGCTGAGGTCTGGGAACATGGTGATATTCCTACTTCCAACGTGGCAATGAACAAGAGCAGTCAGTAAACAATCCAACAGTTTGAACTGAACCAATTTATTATGAGGTTAAACCAAATGTAAGTCTAAACAAAATGTCAGTAATATGGCGTCATTTCACAGGAAACATGACTACATGCATTGTACGGTAACTACAGTTGGTCACAGCTGAACTAAGAGGTCCCTCCGTAAACTATGATGGAGGTTTACAATGGATAGTTTGGTTAAACATTTTGCGTTTGCCTTCATTTGCTATTTCTAATAAGTTTGTGGGTTTGTATAAAACCTGTCCAATTGTTTGACTGCTCAAATGCTTTTCGGGGGTCTGGGTTCTTTTTTTTCTGATGTCCTATTCCCAGATTGTACCAATTTTCTTGGTAAGTATAAAGTAATTGTTACTGATAGAACTGAGTTGTTATAAAAAAAAGAAAAGTTTGTTACAGCTCATATAATTATTCATGTAATTGTTCTATCAGTACTTATAGCTCATTGAATTAAACCATCTGTCCCAGCTGGTGAGGTCAATGGTTAACTTTCAACAGTCCACTGCACTGTATTAAACAAAATCAAGAAGGGCCCCAAACAAAGCTCATTTTCAGATGTATGGTTATAATTAAAGACAAAACCTTTAGCTCTTAGTTAAAACCCAATACGTTAAGGTGAATAACTTTACTAAATTCAGATCTCATATTTTTTCCTCTCTGTTCCTCAGTTATCAACACTGAGTGGGCACTACATATTCTTCAGCTCTTCTACCTTACTTTTTGTCAGGCAAAATCTGAAAGTTTGAATCAGAGCAGATATCACATCAAAGAATGAAAAAAATATTTAAATAAAAGTCTAAATCCTTGGCTTATCTTTTAATAAAAAAATAGTCCCTCTTTTTAAGCGGTACAGCTGTCACCAACCGTTATCAACCATCCTCCTGAAAAAATAATTGCATTGATTTTGAAATAGCAGGTTTTGGAGTTGGCACCAAATTTACAACATAATCCTGGCAGCCTGTTACACACTAGTGAAAGGACCAATGGGATTCCCATGGGGGAAAGTACTGGAGCGCTCCCAGTTTTTCCATTTGATGCTTCTTGGATTGAGCTAAGAGACATGTTGACATCCTGGAATGGCAACATATACCTTACTCTATAACAGTGCTGAGGAGTATGAAGAAACAGACTGGGCTAAGATAAATTGAGAGAAATGGTGGCGAGGCGAGAGGTTTAGTTGAGATTATTTTCAATTTTAAAAATGGAGGATGTGGGAAGTGAGTGAAAGTGTGTCGCTTTGGTGTGAAGGTTCACAGCTGAAGTTTTCTTTTTTCTTTCCTTTAACTAGCGGCCACTATAAAGCAACATGATTCATAGAAGACAGACACTGATGTTGTCCACCAAAGGGCTGTTATAAAGCAAAGATGTTCTGTGTAATATCTCCTCCCTGACTGTCATGAATTTCCTTCTCAAGATTGTGCCCATAGGGGGGGAAAAAAAGAAAAACGGTCTCAACAAAGATGAAGTGACAAGCGAGTTACAACAGCAGAGAGCAGACAGTTAAGGAAGAAGAAAGAGTGAGAAAGAACGGCGTACAAGTTGGATGAGGTAATGCTAAATCTCTATCTCAATGCTGACAGACAAAAGTGACAGTAATACGAGGTGAATTTGCATAGCAGATGTTCCCCTACACAGGGCTAGATTTATTGGACTAGCAAACACTGGGATGGCTACGTGCCATCTGTCGTACAGCAGCGGCAGATAAATTAAACGTAACAGCTGTGAGTATACTGTGGAGGTAAGGGCAAGTTATAGCATCTCGCTCAGAGGAGGAAGAGATGCGTGTCAGGGAGGTTATTCCCTTCGGGAAGTCGGATGAGGAAATGGAAACGCGAGAGAGAGAAAGAGGGGGGAAAAAAGCAGAACTGTGGAGAAAGAGAGAGAGGGAGGCAGACAGAGGGGGAGACATTTTCAGAGGCGTGTTCACTCAGAGTTATCTCTGTTTATCATTTGTATTCTGGACTTGTCAAAAAGTGGCGAGCGGTTACATATTGCGGTAAAGAAATGTCATTCCTATATGTGTGAGATGATATAAGTTTGATATGTGCACAGGTCGAATGGATTACACTTTAAACCTCGTCAGGTATAACTGAAACAAAGAAATGAGCATGCTGATGATATTACATTTGTGGAGCCTTTTATTATAGTCATCATGCATAAAAATCTACTTTAAGTCAAAGTAAAAATCATCTGCTTTCATTCTCTCTCTGCCTTTCTACCTAAAGATTTTCTCCTAATTCCACAACAGCCTGTGGCTCTTGTTAGAACAACATTAAGAATTAATGTGTTCATCATGACATGGGCGTCAAAGTATTGCAGTCCAGGGGCTAAACGCATGCTTCACTGCATCCCTCTGTGTTCAATCAAGCAGCCTGAATGATCATGAATACACTAAATATAACTGTGCAGTATCTGGATGTGATTATAGCTCCTGTAAATATAATGAGCAGTACATATGCTGGGGGGGGGGGGGGGGGTTAGGGTTAGCAAATAATAACTTTTAATCATCAGTTGTTGTGAATATGCCACAGTGATTCAGAGAACAATTGTTTTTAAGATTTTCCTTGTTCAAAGTTTGGTTTACTACTCTGCGGATATTCATGTTTCAAAGCTTTTAAGAGTGTCTCTCAACATGCACCTGAATTTTGTGCATAAGCCCAAAAATAGTGCGTCCAAAAAGGTTAGTGTTCATAACCGTGGTCTCATGTAACTCTTTCAATTTTACAACCAAAAAGTCAGAATGAATATAAGTGATCCTGAACCAAAAATACAGAGGCTCAAGTATCCCACGCAGGGCTCGACTTCAAGGCTCGTCCACTTGTCCAGAGCGAGTGGATTTTTTTTCTTCTTTTTTTTTCCTGTAGAGCGAGAGGATGAGAGATGTATCTGCCTCACTGCTACACAGGTGTTTAAAACGAATGAACGCTCTGTGGCTGAAGCTAGCAGGGAATCTGGAGACACTTTCATGAGACAGACGAATGAATCAGAGTTCAGAGGTTCATATATGACATTAACTGACAGATCTTCAGTCGAGTTTTTAAAATTGACATTAGTGTAGTTGAAAGGAGAACGTAAAGAACAAGTTGAGGATTGAAAGAGAAAACATAGAGGCAGGCCTGGGGTCAGGTGGTAGAGAGATATACACACATCCAAAACAGGAGGCAGAACAAACTGGTAAAGTGACTTACACCTGTATATCTAGATGAATTACTGTTCTATAAATATATTAAAAGCACTATCTGTTATCCAAATGTAAGATAAAGGACATCCTAACAAACTAAAGTCAAAGCACAAGATTAAAACCTGCTACAAAACGACTTGTTTTAATGCAGGCACACTTTTGAAAATAAAAGGCTGCAGAACATTTATCTTATCTGCCAGTTTCAAATTGTATTTCAGTGGAGTAAGGACACCAGTGAATGGTTTGTCACACAGTATGCTGGAGCAAGAGACTGAAAATAGTGCCCTCTTTTCTATCCATTCAATCAAGAATCGATTATCAACCAAATGATCACCCAAGTATCGTGACTGTATTTCGTCAGGGGATGAGTATATCGTCCAAGACCTACCTGAGATGCTATGGTTTCTATGGCTGATATGCTAATACTTCCCATGTATGACAAATAGTCAACAACTTAGAGTTTGTGAATCAAGTTCAAACGCAATTTGTTTTGAATTAATTCAAATGCGCCGAAAAATATGCAGTCAAACGAGGTTGTACATTAGGTGGTGCTCTGTTCGTCTGTGGTTCCTGTCTCTGTTAGCTGAGTGGGGTGGTAAGCTAGCCTTTTACTAACTTCACAAGCAACAAACTTTGCCATCTACAGTGTTGAACACAAAATACTTCCACATGCGCTTTCTCAGTTGGTATCATGATTGTCTACTCAGGACTCACTATTGTTCTCCATTTAAAAAAGAAAAAAAACAATAACTTTAGCTTAGTTTACAGAGGGTCAACAGAGCATGTAACAGGTCAAGCTAAAGTGACACTTAAAACGCCCTCTGCTGGAACACAAGGGAAACTACTTCAAATGGTCTGATGCGCTTATGGAGACGAACAGGTTATTACAGCTCAAATATTAACGTTTCACCCTACATTCAAACCAATGTCCGATTTTTGAATACAAAGTGACAGCCCCACTTGTGACCCCAATCGGCTAAGTAATCAATTTATACTGCTTTGAAAAAATATCATATTGACTGATTTTTTTTTCCACATAAATGCACGATATAAACATTGGTAAGGATTCTTTTAAGCTGTCTTTTAAAGAATTTGTGAAAACTACTTTTGTTGGACGATATATTAAATGTGACTGTGAAGTATTGAGGAGGATATTTTACAGTTAAATGACTTGCTGATGCTCTCTGGTAGACATACTATATAATAACAATCAATAGTGTTTTTGAATTACCTTGAACTGCTGTAGTGTAAGTTCATACCATTCTTCTCTCTTTATTTTTCATATTCTTATACACTAATACCATTATCTGCAATAAGCTGATATTCACTGATATACTGGATCTGCCTTGGCCATTTGTATTGGGCAGGCTCTATTTTTAAACACCTAAGTCCTGTCCTTCCTATCATTCATACTCATCAAATAGACACTTCCTCAGTTACCACTACACCACTAGTCCTATCTTATTTCTTGACGTAACACTCGTATCAGTGAAAAACGAGCAGTATCACAGCCGTCTCATGGAACCTTTAAACTGACATCTTAATTCTCTTGGAATGTGATGAAACCCAGATGAAACAATACAAACACTTTGACCTGACAAAATGTTCAGGAATTCTGAGTTTCACAGTATTCTTGGAGTCGTTGTTGCCATTTCACACAGTCACGTCCAACAAAGCTCTCTTTCTCTCTCACACACTCACACACACACATACACACACATACACACACATACACACACACCACGCTGTTGAAATAACAGTGCAGGTTTAGAGTCAAACCTGCTTCAAACCACAAATTGCACCCCGTAATCACCATCTGTCTCTTTGTTGTAGAGCCGGTCCCTTTACACAAGCCACAGTGTGTCACGGCTTCTGGAGAAACACCTGGCATTACCTTACTTAATGTGGTGTCTATAACCAATAACGACTATCTGTAAAAACAACAATGACCATGCTGGGTACAATATTTGCTGGTAGTGAAGCAGTCCAAATTTTTGCTTGCTGCTTTGTGTAAGTAAAAATAGAAAAACTGTGCAATTGTATAACTTGAAAAGTGACTTTTAATTTCACCTACAAATTGCTTTCCATTAAACTTAATCCAGAGTGTGCCATATGGCTTTTTTGAATTGGAGTCCTTTCTTTCAAGCAGCCACCTATTTCCATTCATTTCATCACACTTGAAACTTGTTTGAGTAAAGTTATCTAGCACAGATGTAGTTTTAATGGAGTTTAGCATAAGTTCAAGTGGGAAGACTATCTATTACTTGTTCATTCATTCTCATCGACCCCCAACCAGATCTCAGCATCCTCTTTATTCATCACCATATCCATCAGGGGATATCCTGTTCTACTCTCACCATCACTCCCCCCTTTATAAATGTAATTGACTTCATAATGGGGTCTAATCACCCAGACCCAGACTTTCTCAATTTCATCTTTTATGCATGTTCAATAAAAACAATAATTGTTCACTTTTTCAAAAATTGAAGTCTCTCCTGACTGACTGCATCACTGGTGAGTTTGGACTATTGAACTTTGTTCTCACTACTAAGTAATGACATCTTAGACTTATGAGTCTTCTGTTCTTTTTAATGCAAACACTGCAATTAACTCATTAATACTCAATCTCAATCATCCAATGCTTTGCCTTGCCTTGCCTTAATTCAAAAAGTGACAAAAAATCAATGTGGTTCTAGTAATGGCAATGTTGCTTCTAAGACATTATTATCACTGATAGGTCTCTTAAAAGATTGGATTAATTGCTATTAAATTTGGCAGATATCCTCATGCCCCCCTCAGGGTGATTTGTAATCGTTGGTAATGCTTTAACGTTTCATCTAGCTAATGGTGTTCCCGTGTTTTGTACGAATTAGCAAATATTATGCATGCTAACAGACTCAACTAAGATGGCAAATATAGTAAAAAGTATACCTATTATCTGTATGCTTGATATTAGCTGATATGTTAAAAATCAGCTTGATATCATTATCATTTTGAGCACGTTACAAGCTGATGTTTAGCTCAAAGCTCCACTGTACATAACTGCAGCCTCACAGGGACGCAAGCATCACTGTAGATTCTTGTTTTAGTCCTCTGGGATTTGATTTAGCACCAACATAGCTCGTTAATTCAGTGCTTTTTGGAAGCTGATTTTTAAATATTGGATGTTGGTGTTTTGGAGAATTTTTTAAACAGTCCCCCCATGGCAAATCAGTTATCGTGTGATGGTTACTTCATTCACACGTTAAAAACATGAAATAAATGTATGTTCATTGTGATGTATGATCAACTGTACCTCTCAATTATCTAAGTTTCTGCAAGTGAATTTTGCTATTGCCCTCCCAGACACAAATATACATTTTATGGGAACAAGAGCATCATTATTCAAAAGAAAACCTACTTCAGTATAACGCAGCCAGACCCAGTAGGCGGCGCTGTCCAGAACACTTGTATCCTGGTGCGTCTACGAGGTGTACTCTCCGTCACTGCAGGGGGACAGTTGGTCATGAACTGTGTGTCATCCTCATCAATGATCTAGAAACAAAAGAATGGAGGACAAAGCGTTAACATTGAAAAGCAACTGAACTTCATTTGGAAAATATCACCATGATATTTCTGTCCAAATCAGGAAGTTTTCCTAGTTTTTCCCAGAAAAAATGATTATCTAAATCCTTCTAAGCTCTACTGCAGTAGGCAACAGGCCTTGCATTGCCACAAGAGCTTTTCTCTTTCTGTGTTCTGGAAAGGCTCAATATTGAGACAGAAGTTATTTCTGGTAGCATGCAGAACAGATGACTGGTAGTCTGTTCTTCTCTCAATCAACATGAAAACTTCTGACACCTAATTGGACATATGCACCCCTTGTTTCCAGTTTTGAAACAGGAAAAACATGATGGCTCATCTGGTGGAAACATTGTCAGATATCTCCTGTCCAGTTTATTTTAAATACTGCAAATGGTTGTTAATCAGAGGTTGGCAAGTTAGATCAACATCATAACAGTCACTGTAGTTATCTGATGGGTGTGGCACAGATCTTTTTTATCCATGCTAGCAGCATGGCTCTATGGATGGTGATGTGAGTCAGTCGGTCAGTCCACCATTTGATCTAGATTGAAATACCTTAACAACATATTGGGAGGATTGTCATAAAAATGTGTATATTCATGGTCCACAGTGGATGGCTAACTTTGACGACACGTGAGGTTGACATTTTGTTTTTTTTGCGGGGGGTAATCAAAAACAACTATTGGATGGACTGGCATTAACATTGGTACAGATACAGTATCTATGGTTCCCTGAGGAAACTGTAAACCTTAATGACTTTGGTGATCACGTCTTTACCGCAAGCACAAGGAGCAGGTTGACATTTGTGTCATTAATTACGATGGAGTTTGTTGCAGACATTCATGGTCTTTGTGAATTTTGGTGATCCTGACTGTTCATCAAACACAGGTCAAAATTTCAATTTATCCAACTGTTAGCATGGCTATACAATCTGAGTCTTTAGAAAAACATTTGACCTTGCAAGATTGAATTTGTCTGTCAAGTCTACCTATGTTCTGCACAGCAGCAACAATTTGTTGATTCAGCGATTAGTCAACTAAGAAAATAGATCATGAACTAGATAATTGACGATAATAGTATTTTTTAAAGCAAAAATTACGATGTCATTTGCTAGGATTTGAAACTTTCTTTTGTCGTTAGATTTTGAACTGTTTATCAGACAAAACCAGACATTTGAAGACATTACCATGAAATTATAACAGGCATTTTTCACTATTTTACAGACAAAAAGATTAGTCAAGAAGATAATTAGGAGATGAATCATTATTGAAAATAATTGTTAGTTACAGCGCGATAATAATTGTGCATCAACATGAATTTTACAATTAAATGTAACCATTTGACTAAACATAACTTATCCAAGAGGTTTACCAAACGGAACAAAGTAAATCTAGGGAAAAGTCTTGTCTTCTGCCAAAGACCCCATCAAGGAACAGGTAGATAAACAATACCATAATGGAAACCACATCGACTAAATGACTAAAAGTGCTAGCTTCTATTTATTTTTTTGTTTGCTTTGTTCTTTTGCTTGCTCACATAAAAAACACATTAGTAGGGGCTAGGTGTCTATGATTTTATCAGAGGAGAATTTGTGCACTTCACATCCTCTTAAATATATTGTGAGTGCAAAGAATGAGCAGTCTTTCCCCTTCATCAGTGATAAGAAAATAGGAAAAGCAGAAATGTGTGAATGTGTGCATTCCAGTTTTAATATGGTATACGTTTGGGGAGTGAGCCATTAAATGAACTCATAAGTCAATGGCTGATATCTATCCTTAAAACAACACCAGTAACAGTTACATGGCCTATCTGAAATTCTGGTTTAAATCACAGCAGTGGCACCAGCTTGAGCCAAATGTAAAGTTGGGTGAAAAAGGACATTTTTCAAATTCCCAAAGTGAAGCTTTGTATAATAACAGCCTTGTGTATTCAAGATGCGTTGATCCCAGTCCCTGAAGTAGTTGGACCTTGTCAGACATTTTAAAAGACTAAACACACAGACACACACATGCACACATGGCCTATGACCTTGTTGCTAGTGTTCTCCAGCTGCCTCAGCTCAACAATAACAATGACCTAAGATTCAGTCCCAGTGTCCTCATAGGACATAAAGAGAGAGAAGAAAGTCACAGAAAGCTCTTTCTTTCCTTCTTTTACATTTTCTTTCTTTCACAAACACCCCTTTTTATTCCACAAACACAACATCCACACAAAAGTACACATATGCACAGATCTGGAAACGTGCGTACACACACACACACACACACACACACACACACACACACACACACACACACACACACACACACACACACACACACACACAGAGACACACAACTCTGCATTTCTGTGTTGACTTCCCCATGCCTCCTTATTCACTGTTTGGTTTACTTTGTGTCACCAAGTCTCAAGTTCTGTCAGTCAAAAGCAGACATAAACAACTGGCTAAAAGGCACATGAAGAAAAACGGAGAAAGAGATGGAGCGTGGGGAGAGACATAACAAAGATAAGGACAGAAAAGGCGCGAAAGACACATAAAAGAAGAGGAAGGCGTAGACTTAAAGAATAGACAGACAGAGTTCTGTGAGAGAGGGTAATATGGAGATAGAACAGGTCTAAGATGATACATTGAAATGGAAACTGCACAAGGATAATACTTAAATAAAGAACTTATGTCTAGACATAAGAAAAACAGCTTATTTTTGTAATGAAACTGAGCTTTATAGCTGATATACATTTACCCGCTTGCTAAAGCAATGGCAACAACACTGACAGGGAAAATGAATGGCTTGGGATGGGTGTCCATCACTGTGTTCTCTAAGACTGCATTTGTCCTCTGGAAAACTGCAGCATGTATGATAACAATGGTATTAATACAAGTAAGACAGTAAATCAAAACCAGAGTCATGGCAGTCTCATCCCAAGTAATGTTCCACATTACAAGGGTCAATGCCAAGTCAAGGCAGACAAGACCCACGTCAGAGCAGGCATGTCTGAACTCATGACAGTTCGGTACAAGGTCGGTACAGTCATATATGGCAAGTCAAGACAGGCAAGTCCCTACTTTAGTTATGTGAGTCCTAAAACACTGGGTTCCAAGTCAAAAGGGTCGATTCCAAACTCAAACCTGTCATGTCCCAAATCATCATAGAAGTCATATCTCAAGTCCTGTTCCAGGTCAGGATAGTGAAAGTCAAGACAGGCAAGTCCCAAGTCAGGGCAGGCCTGTTTGAATACGAGATATTGAAGTCCTGAGTCAACATAGGTGAATCAATTAAATCCAAAGTCAACACAGTCAAGTGCCATGTGAACGACAATGTTTCATTCTGAAATGCCAACACACTCTAGTCCAAGGCAAATCAAAGTCAAATTCAAGACAAGCAAAACCCAAATTAAGTCCCAAGTTAGGATAGTAAATTTTAATGCAAAGTCAAGATAGTGAAAGCCAGGTCAAGACACTCAAGTCCCAAGTCCAAATCGTTAGGCCTCTAGACTAAACTTTGGGTTCCAAGTCATAGATTCTGTTTTTCTTTATTAACGTTAGACTTTAAAATAGAAAACCAGTTGAGGACTGGAAAGTCAGCATTTAAGACAGACCCAAGTCAGGACAGGCATGTCTGAACGCAAGACAGTCAAGTCCCAAATTGACTTACTCAAGCTAATTAAATCCCAAGTTAAGACAGTCAAGCTACATGTCAAGACAGCTAAGTCCAAGGTTAAGTCCCAAGACAAGACAATCAAATCCTATTGCAGGTCCAGACAGTCAAGTACCACAACACTTCCAGGTCCAACACTTTCAAATTCTTCTGTGAACAATACTTGTTTAATGTAAACTGTCCATCCAGTGTGAGAGTATCAGTTTGGTAGTTTGCCTGTGCTCTCTTTGCTGCTGGTTTAGAAATGATGACTTCGATTGTGTCTTACAGTGGGGAGATGAAGTCATTCAAGTCACCAAGCACAGGCCTCGGTGAAGTTGAGTCTTTGCTGTTGTCTAAACCGAGTCCCATTCTTTCTTTTTTTTATTTCATCAAAGAAAATAATTCGGGGTCATCGGTCGAGTCTGACTCACGTCCAGGTAACACGGTTAGAATTTCAAGCTATATTCTTCCATCACTTGTTAAAGGGTGTCTGTGAGAGACGGAGGGACAGACAGAAAGAGAGACAGGAAGAGAGAGAGAGAGAGAGGTAGAGAGAGAGTGTGGGAAGACTGGCAAAGGAGCGTTTGTTTTCACTGCAGAGGCTGGCATGTCTGTGTGTGTCCACGGTTTGTCTATCTCAATCTCTTTCCCTCAATCTCTCGCTCTCTGTTGAGACGGTAAACACAGATGCTTCAGAGTGCCTGCACAAGCAAACGCCGGGCCCTGTTCAAACACACACACACACACACACACACACACACACACACACACAAAGAGACTGAGAGCTGGAAACAGACAAAGGCAAACCCAGGCTGGAACAGACACCCAGTATCCCTGGAGAAAACTGATGATAAGAGTGTTATTAGTGTGTGTGTATGTGTGCGTGCATGTGTGCGTGCATGTGTGCGTGTGTGGGCGTGTGGGCGGTGTACGCACTCATTGCAGGTTACTAATTAAATGCAAAGCAGTTACAAAGGAGTGAATACAGTTACAACCTTTGGGACTTGAGTGTGGAGATGAAACCTTTCAGAGGAAAAAACACAGACAGACAGATAGATCGAAATGTCACGTTAACACTCCAAGATGAGCTTATTTCAGAAAGTAACAAACTTCTCCTGCTTCGATGAAGACCTCGGAGGCTCCGCCATTTTGCCTTGAGCTTCCTATCAATCAAAGCCATACTATTACTGCAGAACACCGCTGAGATCTTGAGGCTATCACCAATATTGCATCATATTACATTTTGTGTCTGAGCCACCCAACCAAGGCAGCGGTGTCACACATCCAAACAGCTACTCTGTAAAAAAAACTGTGTGTGTGTGTGTGTGTGTGTGTGTGTGTGTGTAGGTTTATTTCCAAGCAAATGGAGCCAATTCTGTGGCTTTTGGCGTTCAATTACACAAAACAACATTGGAGAAAAGGGAGTATGTTGTTCAATGGGTCTGTTTAATGTAAAAATAACCCAAAGCTGTTTCTAAAATGCATTTTTTTTACAGCTATATGCACATTTTTAGAGTTACAATTCTTTATAGAGGTAAATCTAAGAGAATTTCTACATACTACAAGGTATAATGCTGTTGTTGCTGTCAAACCCGAGGAGAGTGTGTGCATGTGTGTTTGCTTCTTGTCTCTGTTCATGCAGACAAATGATACATTTGACTTGTAAAGGAAGCTCGGATGATTTCTTCCCTGCATTTCTTTCAGTCTGTCATGTCCTTTTCTCATCTCTGTTCTTCTTGTGCGAGAGCTCTGACGTTATCGGAGGGGGTTTGGTGTGAAAAGCTCTGACAATGACAGGAGAGTCTGACACCTTGACTAAAGAGCGTACTCAGGGAAAAGGGCTAAAATCACACATCGAGATATACAAATGCAATGTGGACTGTTCATAACATGGGCTGGCCATTTACACGCACTGAAGTGTGATTTTTGCCTGATCTGTCTCTGAACCTGAATAATCCAGTAAACATACAGCATTTACTGACTGCTGTGTGCAAATAAAAGTAAACCTGTATCGAAACAAGCAACCGGTATGATCATTTCTTTGCCCTCAAAGACATGTCAAGCCATGTGCTTAATTTGACATCTGCTTTGAGTTGCAGAGATAAAACATCTCCAATTTCAAAACACAACTTCATATTTGCTCCACGCGAGTTACGTTCAAGTTTTTTTTTTTTTTAAACAGTAAATGAGTAACCGTCACCTAACCGCCATCAATCACTGGCATGTTGACGTTCTCTCTTAAACAAACAAAACCCTCTGGCTCCCCCGGTGCTAAATTCAACTTGTGCCTAATGAGAGTGACGGGTGTAGCTCGGAGCCAAATTATTTCATTTTCTTTTGTGGCTTCGGATGGATCTGTTTTCTTCCGAGGAATTATGGATGCTGGTTTTTGGTTTATGAGTGGCAGCAGGGAGCTTCACTCGTACCACAGTTTCATGTAAGCAATTTAACCTTAATAACATCCTAATCCCAGAGTACGGCCAATATTTTTTCTGAAGAAGTAAACATGGCCTTTGTGTATGTGTGCACATGCAGGCTATGTATGTGTGTGTGTGTGTGTGTGTGTGTGTGTGTGTGTGTGTGTGTGTGTTTGCAAGCGTGTCTATTTTCCAGCCTGCTATAGCCCACTCAATTTGTTTACGCCATTGTCAACGAGAAACAGCATGAATAAACTAGACAAGCGCCCGCTCAAATCAAGGTTGAGTCACAGAGCTATTGAGACGGCAACAGTCCTCCTCAATATGCTTTCTGCTTCCAAACACTAACAACTGAGTGCTGAGATTTTGTTAAATGACATCAAACAGCAGTTTCCTAGTTTCCTTGTTCAAGCTATTTGACCACGTAGTATCGTTTATATAGAGTATATCGAGTTAGCATATTATACCTTCATTTCACAAAATGCATTATACATTAAAGTATGAAAATATAGATACATGAAAGGTGAACTCTGGATCTGCATGTACTTTTCATCTTTAGTGCTAAATATCATAGCTGTGGTCTTCATGTAGGCAGCTTCCGCATCAATTGTCAAACAAACAGTGTGAGCAGTAATGTGCAGTAATGTTTTCCAGTTTCCAGTTGGAGTTTAACAATGCCTTCAATTTGATTTTGCTTGCGTTCAATCAGACTTAATGTTTGTGGGTGGGAAGCCAGTGAGGGATCAGTCATTGCTGCTGTATTAGTGACATCTACTCTCTTTCGCTTTACCACGTGTGAATGAACCTCAATCCTACTGGCTACAGGGAATGGGAACATGACATCATCAACAGCAACTCGACCATTGCAAGACAGAATGTTTTTCATTTTGCCAGATACCAGTAGATTAAATTAAGCATTTTGTTAGCATTCAATTAGCACAACATTAGCTAAGTTACCTTGGTCCTGATGATTGTACAGTTGGCATTAGGCCTGTCACAATAATTACCATCGACTTATCGTACAACAAGGTAATTATCAACATTATCATGTCTATATATGAACATGGACATGACATTTTTTTAACCTCAGTATTTCCACACTTCACATTAGCAGCTAAGAGGCTATTCATGTCACATTGGCTAAGCAAGTAGTGTCCTCCATTCCTCACTGTGTATGTCCTGAGAGGAGACTGTGGAAGTGAGCGGCGCTTATATGGAATTAAAGGTGAATAACTCTTTCCTGACCCATAATGACAGTCTGTGTTTTTACAGAAGTGTAGCTCCCACTCTCCAATCCCAGCCCCCACATCCCATTGCATTATTATGTCATATTATCATTATAACAGTGCTATAAAATGATCATCAAATGACAACAATATTGTTTATCCGATTATTTCTGAGACAATATATCATCCAACAAAAGTAGTTATCGTGACAGGCCTAGTTGGCATTTGGCTTGAAGATCTGTACCTGCCCATTTGTAAAATGCGTCTAAAGATTTAAAACATTGAATCATGGTGTTAAGTTCTAACGGCAAAAACCAGAAACACCAACATTAGTGGTTGTAACAGGTGGCAAGCTGTCAAGATCCTTGGCCTTTCCTTGTCTTGTCATTCGAAAGGATCGTTAACATTAACTTAATGTTAATTTCGTAATAGACCGCTCCTTTGCCTCTGTTAAAAGCTTCTATTAATAAGGGCATTTGTCTTTTGCAGATACTTTAAGCATTTTTGATGATGAACGATTGACCGATGAAAGATGAGAAATGATGGCGACAGTGACAGATGTGGACAACATATGTTGCTAGGGACGCTATCCTGCAAAGATTGGCCCGCTGCCCCAGAATATTCAGCTATTCCCATTCCCTATACCTTGGGTACAATGGATGTATAGCTTCTTACATTATCTGTGATATAGATTATCATAGCGGCCAATTATGTATATAAAAATGCTTTGCACTTGACTGTAAAAATCTATTACTCTCACATTCCTTACATGAAATTGCAAAACCCCTCAGAATGATTTGTCACTTCCCTGAGCTCATTTTCTCAGACACTTGAAGAACTACAACTGACTCCCTAAAGAATTGTGGAGCGCAGTAAATAGGAAATAGTGTCCTCACACTCAGTCTTGATGCATTATGTATTTAATAAGCCATGATCAGTGCAATCAGTGCAGAGCACGGCATTATTTATGCAAACCTCAAGCATTTGCAACAACCAGCTTGTCAAGCATAACAAATAAATAAACTGTTCAGTGGCTCCACTGAAAGTTACTTGAAGATGTCCTTGTGAACTCCTCTTAATCATGAAACAGGGAGGGGAGCAGGACTTGGGCTCTTGTAGGATTTAGTCGTCTTATAGTGCTTATAGAGGCAAAATTTATGTTAGGATCACATTTGAGTGTGATTATACTACATATCAGATCACCATCATTTCAACCCTAAACACATCCTACATGTCCTTTTCTTTAAAGCCCTCTAAGCTCTGCTTGACTTATGTAATTGCTTCAATGTAAAAGCGATGACTTAGCTGTGCCACTTTAAACTGATTTGGTTTGTTTATCCCCAGCTAAACTCAGAACCCTAGATAATCTGTGCAAGAAAAAAGGAGATAATATCTCGTGTCTGCTCATCTCTCCCCTTATCCAAACAAACTCCTCTTGTCTCCCTGAGCAATAACACGTTGCTGGCCTAGATAAATACGACCCACGTCCCACACCAATGCAAAGAGGGCTGGGAAAAGCACACATGCAGACCCACACGTATACACACACATGCCCGTTCGGTGCATATACATATAAGTACAAAGACACACATTCCCAACTAAACAATGACTTGCAGACTCAGAGGGGTATTGAGTCTCATATACATGCGTACATACTCTCTATGCTCTGACACATTAAGACAGAAGTCCTTTAATGGTAGTAATGGGGACAAAGAGCAGATTATTGCTTAAGCAGAAAAAAACAATGAGCAGTGACTCTTGCGGTTGTGGTGTTTTAGTGAAACAGCAGGCGGGCACATTCCAGGACGGACGCCAGAAACAACCGAAGTACCAGAGAGCGAGCGGAGAGAGAGAGAGAGCAGCCGTACAGGGAACCACAACTGTGTTCATTTGGCTCCTCTTCCACTGCACAATAACAATCATGACATGGCAAAAAAACTAGCTGCATAATTAACTTGCAGAAAAGTAAACTGTCAGGAATATGAATTATTGTATAAACTTCACTTTACATAAGTATTATTATGTAAACCTCTCTGATAAAAAATATGCTGAGTTTGATTGATTGAGGTCATTTAGATAAAAGAGCCAGACCGACTGTCATGCTCCGTCTCCTCTTATCGACCTGCTAATATAACTGGGACTAAGAGGGACGCCCATTTAATAAATCAAATCATTGTAAAACTAATTTCTGTTACTATTTGAACCTAACGTGAAGCTTCTGCCGAGATAACATTGTGGCGTCAAGAAAGCTTTTCAGAACTTTTCGGAACTATGTATATTCTTTTAAAATACTTGACAATGTTTTGGCAGCGGCTTATCTCCAGAGGCCTTAATCGTTTTCCACATGTGGATGAAAGTGTCTATTACAGCTGTCAATTACAGAGCGAGGAGTGTCTGATGGATTTGCCAATATGTATTAAACAGACTGCAGAGCCAGACTGTCAACTTTAATTCTGCTGGAGCTCAGCCTACAATGTTCCAGCCTCCGCTCTGCTCCGCTCCTGGCCTCCGTCTGACTCGGGACTCCGTCGGGACTGCGAGGTTGAGACTGGCGAGTGTGTTTATTGTGCAGGAGAGCAGGAATCAAATAGAGCAGAGTGAGCCTGAAGTGTTTAAACTAAAACGATCCGAGCATGTCGACAACACTTTGTGACTGACCGGATGCTTTCCAGAGTGGACCTGTCTTAAAATGTCCTTCATTGTGTCTCAGACAAAAGCAAAAATCCTACTAAAGACATATTTTTACAGATAATTTGTTTTAATTATCAGTTTTCATTCTCAAATGTCACTGAATTAATTCATGGCACTGTTATCAGGCCTGTCACGATAACTACTTTTGTTGGACGATATATTGTCTCAGAAATAATCGTGATAAACGATATTATTGTTATTTGAAGATCATTTTATAACACTGATATAATGATAATATAATAGCATAATAATGCAAGGGGATCTGGGATTGGAGAGTGGGGGCTATGCTTCCAAAGACCTCAGAGCTGATGCTGCTGAATTTGGATTAAAAAATACACATGAGATACATGTGGCAGTTTTCTATTTGAATCAATGCAGAACTTCTAGAGAAACATTTCCATAATTGTCCATCTTGCAATTACTATAAATTCCAGCATCCACTAATGACTTGTTCTTTGGCCCCGTGGCTGAACTTTCAACTGCGTTTTCTTTAAATTCTGTAAAATCCCAATTTGCAGACTAAAACTGAACTGAAAACTTCCTTGGTGAAAGTAAGAAATGAATGAACGGATCAGTTACTTCCAGATAAAGTCAACGAGGAGTGAGTTTCTAACTTTGTGGCAACTCTTTTTCTTTTTCAATCTGATATTACTCCCCCGTGCACAAAGCCGGGTCCATAAAGAAATCCTTCTTCCAGTTTGGTGTAGGAGAACTGGACTGACCTCTGGGATGGAACGGCAACTGTGAGCCAGGCCTTATCTCCCCACATCAGTGGTCAAACCTTAATAATGAATGGGAGCAAATCCCCACAGCCAGCAACCAAAATTCTGCAGAAAGCCTTCAGTGGAGAGCGCTGTAACAGCAGCAGATTCATGCTCACAGTTTGGGAATGCGTCTCATGTTGGGTTGACTTACTTTCAGCCGTACAGTGTACATTACACTCGGTTGCCAGTTTATATTATGTCCACCTCGGCTATAACACACGCATGCTAACACGACAGCGCTCCGATAAATCCTTCAAGATTCAAGATGTTTATTGTCACTGTGGTTGAACAAGAACAGTCCTGTGAAATTCTTTGTCTGGGAGGCTCCGTTACAGAAACCACTAAATGATAAGCCATGTAAATATCATAAAACATGCAGCAATGAAAGGCAATAAAAGGCAGTAAATAAAAAACATAATAAATATGGCAATAAAAAGTTTAAAAAGCAATAAAACGTGCATGTACAATAATTAGTTAAATATTGCACTTGTGTGTTTGTGTGTGTGTGTGTGTGTGTGTGTGTGTGTGTGTGTGTGTGTGTGTGTGTGTGTGTGTCCTTTACTTGCAGGCTTTTAGCAGATGTCTAATGATGTTAAAAGTCGTGTTTCTCAAAAACACCAGCCATCTGAGTTGTACTCTTTCAGGTTTTAGAATGCTGTTATGAAGAAAAGAGTTTGCCTGTATGTTCACATGTCAGCTTTTAAACTCAGAATCTGTGTGTGAATAGATACAGGAGAGTGTCCGTGTTTCAGGGGTATAAGAACCATGTTGAAGGGACATTCTGAGCCTTAAGTAATGCCAAAAAAATGGTCATAATCTAGATCAAAGTTTTTGGACTACTGTTCCTGTACTGTAATTTTATATGGTGGGAAGTCATGTTCCCATGGAGTCAGTGTGAGTTCACTGTGGCCTACACCTCCATGTTCCTTTAGCTTATTTTTGTTTACATTCTGGCAAATTGTCACCATGAATAGTCACGAGTGAATTAACGGTTAGCAGTTCCTGTTTGCACTGTGCTTACTGTGACACTGAAGTAAACCCAAAACCTGATGATTCCAGGGGCAGCTATGAAGAGTGCTTTTATTTATCTGTGAGCGGGACATCTGAGATATTTATGGCCCTGAGAAATTGAAGTCATTCTCAATGAAAACAAGATGTGAATCATGAAGGAATGGGTTCGTTCACACCAGTCGTATCCCTCGGGTCTAAAAAGGTTCAGAGAAGTAGCGTGAAACTGACTATTTTCCCTCACACCCGAAATGGAAACTCTGTCATTGTCACACAAGCCTGCACCAGCTTTGACTGCCTGTTCATTCACATACCACCAATTGATTTGGTCACTGTAGTTTTTTTCAGTGCTTCATCAATCAAAACCCTGACCACAGTGGACATTTCACACCACCCACACTGTTTAACTTGCCAACAAATGTTTCCAATGTGATTTCTTTGTTTAAACCTACATTCACCATTCAGTTTGCATGTAGGGAAACTAACATGACATGATGTTGAATCAACATTATTATTTGTTTAAAGGTCAGAAGTCTGTTGGGACCAAGAAGCACGATCTTTCTTCTCCTGTCTTGAAGCAGCTGGTTTGATAAAAGCAGCCTCCTGCTCTGTTTGGTGAGAGTCTGGTTAGGGTTTGCGTGTGGAAACACTGCTGCATATGTGTGTTCCTGTTTACACTGAGCGGGAGGTAATTGAGGAAGTCTGGCTCTCTCTTCGGGAGCTCTCTGCCGCTCAGCGGGAGCTGTGTTACTCCTGAACGCAACATCTCACATCTCTCTCTCCCCCCCTGCTTTCTCTGCGACTCCCTCTGTTTATCTCTTTTTTCTCTCTGTCCTCACATGCCTCTTTCCCTCTCCATCATCCTCGCCCTCTTCTTCCTCCCCTTCTTCCGCTGGAGGAAATATCTGCTACTTAGAAAAAGGAAGGATGCCATATCTGCCTCACCCTTAAAAGAGCTGCACCAAAGAGGCGGCAGGATTTTTCTTCTCTCCTCCACAACAGTGTTCTAGCTTCATCTGTCAGCTACACCTCCGTCTAACCTCCATATCAGGAGCGGCTAAGTCGACTCCCAGGTGCATTAAAGCATGCAAATGGGTTCATCTTTGTGAACTTTCTCAGAAAGCTCAGAGCGTACTCGGTATGCAGGAACCCCCCCCCCCCCTCTTTTCCCCTCTCCCTCCCTCTCTCTCCCTCTCTCTCTCTCTCTCTCTCTCTCTCACTCTCTCTCTCCACACCTGCTTATCCTTACCTGGAACTGGCCGGTGTAGTCATCATCCGTGGTGCCCTCTCTGCCCTCTTTCAGTGCGATGAGGGTGAAACCTCTGAAATAAGCAGGGCTGGCTGCCAGGAGGACCACTGTAAGAGAGAGGGGGGGGTGAGATAAGAGAAGTGTGTATTCACTCCACAGAGACACTGAGCGGTAAAAGAGGCTTTACATTGACACATCAGGGTCGCGCCGCACCACGCAGGGTCACCCCCGGATGATGCAGAGAGGAGGGAGAGCAGCAAATAAGGGGCTTAGCATCTCACCTTTAGAATAGCATAGAGCCTATACATCTGATGCAGGGAGTCTGGTGAGGGGAGCAGGCCACATAGAGGAATGAGTTGAGTGTGACAAACCTTCTTTTTAAAGCTGGTGTAGCATTTTTGCATCACCTCCTTGCAACCGAGAAGGACAATGTCAATATTTGCAATTTTTAAGAAAGCTTAGGGGATAACTTTTTTTTGTGTGTGTGTGTTGCTTGGATGGTGTCCTTCACAGGTCCCTGATAGCTGATTAGAATGTACCCCCGGATTACTAAATGTGGTGCCACAGCCAAAAACTGCAGGATCTGAAGTAAGATCTCAGTGGGGAGGCTGTGCGAGACAAGGTGACCCCCTTCAAGGATTGTGTCAAATCTGGAGCATTTCACATTTCCTTAATGTAAAAAATCCTGCTCTCGTTTCCTTGGACTTATTTGAATCTATATGCAGAAGCTCTGAATGGAAAAAAAAGAAGAGAACTGTTGTATTTTGAGTTGAAAATAGCTTATTTGAGAGTTTTTTTCATTAAGTGGCCAAATCCAACAGGCAGGATAGCAACTTTAAATGTGTAGGGGTCAGCTTAATTGGAGACAGATCTGTGTGTCTCTGTGTGTTTGTTTATGTCCACTTGCATACAGGGAGAGCGGAGGAAGTGAATATAGGTCAGACATTATAACAGTAAGTAGTCCTATCAAAGCGCAACCCTCTCTGCAGGAGCTCGGGTACACAGACCGACTTGTTTTGGAAATGATGTTCCCCTGGGCTGCAGTTTTCTAATCTATTTTTAGAATACTGGGGTCAAATGTTAGTGAGAACATGGTGCATTCATCTGCTCAAGTTTTCCATGATTAAAATAAAGATATTAGAGCGCACGTGCACCGTTTTCCAGCTCCACTTGTTAAATGTGGTGCAGGTTTACGCACAGATTTGGGCAGAAGGAGCTTGAAAACAAACTCTACCTCTGTAGGTGCTGCCAGGCTGGTAGCTTTCTGGGTCCCCATCCATTCTGAGCCTGAACTCGTGGTGCCCATCCTTCCGGGTCCCCTGGGTCTGCGCCCGCAGGATCCGCCCGCAGTACCCGTCCGACCTGCCTCCAGAAGGCTCCTCCACGAAAGCGACGGCGTTGCACACCAAACTCGAGACTAAATAGTACTGCAAAAGCAGCAGATGCAAATACATTCCCATGTTGGAGCCGTGTAGCCCGGAGATGAGCCTAACAGTGGCAGTTCAATCAAAAAAAGGAAAAGAAAAAAAACCCTCAGTAGTAGAAAAAGCGAAACAGTGGACAGAAGATCAGTTCCAGCTCCTTCCCCTCCAGGAACTCCCTCCAAACTAACAGCAGCGTCACAACTCAGCGGTAAAGGTGACGAGAGTGAGACGGAGACGAATCCATCCTGAACTGGAGAGGAGCGCGTCTTGGGGCGCACCACAGAGAGAAACGGTGCCAGAGAGAGAGAGAGAGAGAGAGAGAGAGAGAGAGAGAGAGAGAGAGAGAGAGAGAGAGACGCCCGGATCACCGTGGTGTTGATAAGTGAGCCTGGAAGCAGCGGGGGGCCGTCAAATAATCTAGCGGCTGTCTCCTTGACTTGATGTGAGGGAATATCCAAACGGGAGTTCCGCACTATAATAAGAGTCAGCCACCCCCTCTTATACACACACACACACACACACACACACACACTAAACACGCTGGCTGTGTGTGTGTGTGTGTGTCTGTGTGTGTATGAGGATCTCACACATGGAGCTGCCTCTTCGACAACTGTGTTTTACTTGTGTATAGACAGTGAGCTACATGGGAATTGAAAGACACGATGAAGCTGGTATGATCATTACAAACTCAAAAGTGAGTGTAGTTATATTCAAAGTGAATGAGGAATACGGTTCCGTTTGTGAATCCTAATCTGTGCCCATTTACGCACATTTTCCTCCATAATTACCCTATTTCATGAACAAATACACGAAAATGACTTCATTTTTCTGCTCTTTATAGTGATTACTGTTGGCTACGTAGAGATTTAAAGACTTAGGGTTATTGTCAGCTAAACAGTGGGCAGCAAAAGTTTACATCGCATTCACAGTCGCATTTACGCACAGGAAGAATTTATCGCGATTAAAGGGGAAAAAAGAGAAATCATCATCACTTAATATCAGTTGCAAGCATTTGATGCTGTGTAGTTATAAATATAAAGCAAATGCTTTTCCTAACAACTAACTTCAAATATGGATCCATTCTAATAAGGCTTTAACAGAAGGAGCTCCACTATAACCTGCTGTGTATATATGCGATTATTTCCATATGGATCACACACACATTCTTCTACACGAACATCTGGTGTGTGTGTGTGTGTGTAATGCATCCTCTCTGCTCTCCTCGCAGCATCTCCTCACACACTGACTATAATCCCCCTTGTAAACACTTCTAGATACACACACTCGCTCACATTGGGAGTGAACAGTGTATGTGGCGGCCAG
Source organism: Scomber japonicus (assembly GCF_027409825.1). Taxonomy (NCBI): domain Eukaryota; kingdom Metazoa; phylum Chordata; class Actinopteri; order Scombriformes; family Scombridae; genus Scomber; species Scomber japonicus. The sequence continues at coordinate 29,846,447 of NC_070582.1, read as the reverse complement.
CAGGTGTCGCAAGAGTATCTTTACACCCCTCCGGTCGTCTGGAGCTACTTAGTAAATTTGTCACTCTTCCTCATCACTGCAACTCCTTTACTCTTCCATCTCCTCAACTTTTATTATGGTGTATAGAAAAAGTACGGGGGGGGGGGGGGGGGGGGGGGATTATGGAAATTCAGGGTTTAAGGTCTCATATTAAATGAGTAGTTTGGAGCAGGCTGAAGCAAGAAAGTTGAAGGTAGATGATATTTTGATCTATTTCCCTTATGGCGTTTTGCAATCCTTCCTTTTCTGACATAATTACAAAGAAACATGCACAACTTTCCTTGTTTATCTAAAAAACTACTACAATCAGGATCGATGTCAGTGTTTTTTAGTTAGAAAAATGTGTGTGGGTTTGTGTGTAAATAATAAAACCCACACGGAAATAAACTGAATGAAATAAACTGGCTTTGTTTCCGCATTGCCAGACATGTCTGTGTTTTCATGCATGCATGTGTGTGTGTATGTGTGTGTGTGTGTGTGTGTGTGTGTGTGTGTCTAAACCTGGGATGTATTACCTAACTGAAAACTCCTCTCAGTGCTGGAGATGGTTAAACTAACAGCATCAGCCTGCATGTCTCTGTGTGATGGATCCCATCTGGAGTGACTGCACTATAAACTGTCTGACGGATGGCTGACGTCTGGAGTGTACCCTTGACCGAGATTTGGAGTCTAAAAAAAACAACCCACCGACCTTTCCGGAATGAAAACAACCTGTTTGCACACCAGCCAGTAACATTCCTGAATTCAAAAAAAAAATTTTTTCTTGAGTGTGAAATCTTCAACTCTGTCCACTTGAACGTCATCGCCAAGGGAAGTTTTATCCTATTCAAAATTCACATTCAGGCTTGTTTACTGTCTCAGGGTAGTTTTCTTTACTCATATCGCCTACATATTTGAAGTAAGGCATATTCACCAGAGTGCGAAATAGTCTGTTTCCTGTGCTGCAGCCGCTCTAATAACACACACATTTGTCTTTTGTCAACTTGCCTGCATAAATAAGACTTTCATGAAGGTAATTTGGTTCTGATGCAGGAAGCACAGGCCAAAAAGGGTGTATTAAATATGAAAATTGCACTGATCTTAGTGTGTGGAAGTCATTTCCTATAATGCCTCAATATTGTGCTAGTGTAATAGAATTTCTAATCATTTTACTAAGCTTTTTTTTATTATTTTGCTCAAACATTTCATTTAAGGTCCCTGATGTTATCTGATGGATTGAATGTAATGAATTGCTTAGGCCATGTGCTCATTGTTAAAACAACACATTCCTCATTTTGTAGTGTATTTAAAGAAACAGTGATGGAGAGATATTCCACTGAAGTCGAAGTGCCACCACTTCATATTCATCTCACTTATTTCAGAGTGCCTGTCAAAGCAAATCCAGAGAGCTTTCTATGCAGTGAAGTGCTTTAAGGTCACAGGTCACTTGTGTGCCAAAATGACTGGTAGAAAAAGAAGTTCAGTGCTGTCTCATGTTCAGTGTCCATACCTATTCTTTACATGAGCAGATGCTACAACCTGACTGGCTATATGTCAACCAGTTAGCAAAGTCTGCAGTTGGTTGGTAGAATGGTGGTTGTCTTGTTATTTATAAGTGATGTCACCCTAAATTCTTAAGTCACCTGCTTTCGTTCAGAGTTCACAGCAAAGACAGGACCTCTGGAGTACTGTGTGTAGTGACCGAGCTAAACTAGCAGTCGATTGTCCAATTTCATGTGTAACCAGATACAGTATCATGACTCAAATGCTATCGTTCAAACTGAGAAGTATGGAAAAATGCAGTGCACTATGAGTAAACTATGAGTAACAATGGACACTTCTCGCCCTCAATGATCACCATCTTGACTACGTAGCAGAAGCAGACTGGAAATGGACGCTGTACCTAGAGTGAACTTTGCTACATTATACAAATGCATTGTACATGCACTAAGCACCACTATACTGTTGTCAGATATGAGCCATCAGTTGGTTTTGTTGGGTTAATTTAGCAGTACGTAATGATTTGATACCACGAACAATACCATGAATGCTAGCTTGCTAATTAGCTAATCATCATTCCCACTACCTTGTCGAAATTTACCCACTACACAAGCACATAATGAACACAGTGTACTAACAGAAGTATGTGATTTGAGATAGCAAAATTCTTGTTACATCAATACAACACATTTCTATATTTGGTGATTTGAAGATTTTCAGATGACATGAAGGATTTAATGCCTTTTTACTATTCTTCTTTTCTTTTATGATTTATGACCAAAAAAACACTGAATACTCACTGAATTGCCTTAAAGGACATTGTCACAAAGTCTATGAGGAAACCTTTTAACTTTAATCTTATTTTATTGGACAGCCACATTGGATCTCAGTTGTTTAAAAGGACAACTTCATATGCTTTTTTTCCTTTTTGGTTGTTCAAATGGAAACATCCACTCAGTCACATCCACAGTATCCTCCTAATATACGTGCTTGCTGTATGTTAGAGCTCAACAAAATTGTCCATATACACTGGGAGTGATGTTGCAGCACTGAGCCTGAATGTTAGGTATCTATGAATGCAGCAGAAGGGACAGACAGCTGCTGAATGTCGAGAGCTCTGGAGCAGAAAGCTGAAGCTTCAGGACGAATAACACCTGCGAGATTCTGCTGAGTTTACTGACTGGAGGAGAGCTCAGAGTTTATATTTTAAACTTTTAAATCTCCGTCTGTGTGCGTCTGTTAGCACATTTAGCAGAGCAGCAGCATCAGTGAGCGCTCAGTCTGTGTGTGTCTATTTGCATGTTTAGCAGAGCACCGGGGACAGTGAGTGCTCAGCCTGTCTCTGTGGCTACTGGCTAGGCAGGTTACAAGGTTTATATCCGTTTATATGTAGCATCATCATCATGCAGAAACCTACGTTGGGTCACAGGGGAAAACATTTTAGGGAGGCCTTGAAAAAATGGCATTTTGATGCTAAAACACATACTTTGACTTCAGGTGCATATAGTCCTATCACGGGAAGTAGCTTCTAAAGTAGTGTAAGAAGAATTTATAATGACTTTCACCACTGTAATATGGACTATAGGCTTTCTATGTTATCCATTTAACAGTGGATGGCTCAGAGCCAGATGGCCACCAGAGACAAATGAGGTCTATATATCAAATTAAAGCACTTGATGAAATTCACTGTATCTAATACTGAGAGCAAATTGGCCAAAGTTGAATTAAGTGGGAAAAAACGGGATGCTAAGGAAGGTGTAAGTATATTGGCTCTTGTGTAAAAAGTTAGCTGAAATGTCATTTGTAACCTTTTGGCCTCGGGGCCAAGCAGCAAACACTGTTATCTCCGCTGTGTTGAGGAGACATCCATCAGTCATGTCATCATGTCTTTGCTCAAGACAGCACACTGCTGAGCTCAGGGATGGACACACACAAACACAAACAACAGACGACCACACACACCTCCGACATGCTGGCAAACGATCGCTGATTGTATCACTGCACAGATAAGAGAGCACCAAACAGGTGTAATCAACTCTGCACATCAAACACAATTACAACAGATTGCGTGTGTGGAACGTAAGTGGGGGTTTGTATTTATTTGCACATGCATATGTATCTGCACAAGTGTATTTAGACACTGTAAATATACCATATCCTACAAAGATATAATAGAGGTGTTGTAAGATTAAGTCAATGTAGACAAAATAATGTACACATCCTCTGAACAGCTTAAAGTGAGAAAAACACAATTTCAACAAATGAAAAGTCAAATTTTGAAGCAATATAAAAAACTCCTCATTTCAATGCAGTGAGGAGTTTTGTAGCATGGTCTGGTATGACCAGAAGCTTATGGGGGATAACATTAGCAAAGATTAGACAGATATTATATATGATAAAACTGAGTCTTTATGACTGTTCTTCACCTGTGCTACTGTTACACTACATCAGTGGTAGGTAAATAGCAGCCTGTGGGCCAAATTTGTCTCTCTAACAAAAATATGTACGTCAGTGCCCGTGACGAAGGCAGTGACTTAGAACTGGAGTTGCTCCTCGGGCATTGAACAATGGCTGCCCATTGCTCCTTGTACTTAAGATGGGTTAAATCCAGAGACTGAATTTCGCTCTACAACTGTATGTTTGACAAATAAAGTACGATATTTGATATTTGTCCCCCTAGCTGAAGTTTTCCTTTTTATACATGACATTGACTCTTAATAAATCTACAGTAGATAACCATGTAAACACACAGCACATGTATATCCCAAATAAACATGCCCTTGTAACCTTTTATACATTTACACATACTTATACTTAACGTAATTTGTCTTATCTGACCAGAACAGATTTGTGTCAATGACAGTACTTCAGTTTCAACCATAATATTTGCTCTCAGATACAACCCTAAAACGGTTTTATACAAACAAAACCATTTCAAAAACATGTGGTTTCAATGTGCCTGTTCATCGGCACCCAAATAAACAGTGCTCATAAAAAGTGGTCCATTGTTGAACATAATTGCTGACCCCTGCACTACATTTTAGCATGCATGTCACAAATAAACATCTCAATGGTTTTATTACAAGGCATGAAGTAAACATAACTTACCCCACAAGGAGACATGTTTGTTATTTCCTGCTTCCTGTCCTGTTAAACTCATTCTCATATTGTCTAATGATTATGTCTTTCCAGTAAGTAGCTTAGAGAATCTTGAAAATTAAGGGAAATTCAATGTGCCATTTGCTTGTAATTGCCACTTGTGGCCACAGAGGCCACTGTTCAGCAAAAGTTTTACATTCTCGTTTTAAAGCTGCATTTATCAACATTTTTATATTAAAAACGGATCTCTTTTAGATTAGGGGTCTATCATACACCTTTAGAAGGTAATATATATCAATATTATATGTACAGCTTTTTCTGCTGCCCCTTAGTAACAAAACAATTCTAATATTGCTCTTTTAAAGTTACTAAATGTACAACTTTATGCAGTTATAGCATCTTTTTAATTATTCAGATGGCAATAATTCTGGTGGTAAGGCTTTGTTTTCTAGAAAAATAACAGCATCTTTTACATACTGTATAGAATGCTATGGCTTTAAACTCTGGTGTAGCGCACTGTTGCAAACACATTGTTGGATAATTGAACAGCAGGTCAGTCAGCAGGGAACTGGAGAATCATCCAATAAGTCAAGCCGACCCGCAGAAATCACACCATGCTAAACTGTACTAATAAAGAAAACCAGCACTCACGAGTTAAAACTAACTGTGATGGGTATACATGTACATATTCCATGTAGGGTAGCAAACACTGCTCATTGGTATGCAACATTGCATGCAAAGGTGATTATTTTTATGTAAAACTCTGAGCTGTACAAACTGCGGTCTAGTGCTCCGACTGATTCACTGTTTAAATAAGGCTGGAAGAAAATGAGATGGAAATGACAAAACTGAATTACTGAGATTCAGGTGGAGTCGTGCAAAAGATGATGACATGCCGATGACATAATGGTCTGCTCCACCAACAAAATAAACAAAAAAAGAAGAAGATGAGAAACACGCAGTCCCACCATTAGAGTCCGCTTATTTTCTATTGGCTGTCTCTCCTCACCAGAGTGTAGCTCGGGATCTGCTGGAAATCACCACCTCGAGACGGCTGATGGCCATGCAACAGTGTGTCTGCCAACAAATTATAGGGACTGAACATCTATTACAATGTGTCAGTCAGTCGCACTTATCCAAAAATGATTCTAAAGTATGAAGCGTAATTTGCATGCACTCACACCTCCCCAAGCTAAATGAATCATTCATGACAGATTGGTGAAGATATAACGGTGTGAAAGCACAGATATGGATATTACTTTCATGCGGTCCCCCACGCATGGACATCTCTGTTCCACTTCCAAACCCACACTGCCCTGACACTCACCACAAATATCTGGTTCTGTCAATCAAATTTAACAAGCTGGAGATGGGGGGAGGCAGTGGTGAGGCAGGAGGGGAAAGGTTGTGGTAAGAAAAGGACTGAAAGTAAAGAGATTTGGATGGAGGAGTGACAAAGTAGTGGTCGCAGGTGGAGCAGTGTTTAATTGCACCGTTCTGTCCTCTTGGTGCGTTTACGGACCCGAAAGTTTCTCTCCATGTTGTCCAAGCCATGTTTTCACTAATTAAACAATACATTAGAGACACTTATTAACAAGTATTAGAATAAATCTTAAGAGGGGGCAGGAAAAAAATAATCACCCAGCTCACAGATCTAATGAGAAGAAATTAAGTAATGTTCCAAAGTAGTTCAACCTCATCAAATGTTGAAGCAGTACCGGCCATGTACATCCACCACAGGATGGAATAATTGAGCTGACATTTGGAGAGGAGCATGTGTTCTTCCAACTGATCTACAAGTCTATTAAATGTATTCCGACTGCATGTGATCCTGTCTTTTCCTCATTTCGGCCACTTTCTCATCCTCGTCCTTGTCTAAATGTGCTTTCTTTTCAGCCTCTAAAAATCAGAAGGACATGGAGAAGGTGCAGTTTTGGGATGTGACTCCTGTTTGGCTCTGACAGGCCCTGCCTCAGGCTCTGTGAGCGCAAATACTGTCTGCCTGGCTGACTGGCAGATGTGCCGTCTTTCTGCAAAAGTTGCATCACCTCATTGACAAACGTCATTATCATTTGACCCCCCACCCACCCCCCACTGCATCAGCCTCTTCGGGACTGTGTTTTCGGTGACTTCACCGCTGTTGAACTCTGAATGCAACTTTAAATACATCGCAGCCACGTCTGGAACATTGCTTTGACTTTTTCAGCGGTTCTAGTGAGACTTCACATCATAACAGAGAGTCAGTCAGATGAATCAGAGCCCATGAAAATGCTCTTTTGATCTCTCCCCCCCCCCCCCCATTCCTTGTTCTCCACTTTCTCATCTCTCTTTCCTCCTCATCTTTCAGAGCCTCCCTTCTTCCCTTTTCTTTTCTAGGGTATAATGAAGTTAAAAGCCTTGTTAACTCATTATTTGGTCTAACATACACTAATGAAGTGCTGTACTAGATTTTTTCAAGAAGATATACTGCACTCATCCAATCAGCAACAAAGAGGAAGGCTGCTCAGGAAAAGCATTATTCTGAGATAAATGCCACAATTTTGTCTTTGCAGAACTGAACAGCATTGGGGAATTTAGGTATTACTAACATGTTGCAGTGTTATGATTCATCTTTGTCAGTAATGAGTAGCATAAGAAATCAAAGTTCAAAATTTAGTCATGACATTACATTTATAGCTCCTGATACGCATATGTTAATTTGACATTTTGGGTATTACAAGATCCAATTTAACAGATGGCACCTGCAGCAGGTTGCTCTCCTCATTTGTTGGAAGAGACGCGCTGTTGGCTAGATGTTGGAATGGACAAACTGTGGGCAACTGAACTGCTGTGTGTAGCTCTGTGTTTCTGAAAAACTGCAACAAATTTTGGGGGGGGGGGGACCACCATGCTATTTGTCCGAGCTCATATTCACTCAGCTAGATTGAACCCTTTTCTATTACTGTACCATCCCTCTGTGTTACCATTGAACAGCAAGCTGTGAGGCTGTTTGGTGACATTAATGTCAAGCTCACACAATGTCTCTGCCTTTGTGCGTTTCAATTACAATTTTGACAGGGATACATAAATATACTAATTACTTGTTGCAGTTATAATTATAGTTATAGGCTGAAACTAATTTTTAAAACAATCTTAAATGGATTTCCCTTTGACCATGATTCCCCTTATAGAAGAGGACACAGTTGGCAGCAATGACTAACTTCATTTATACACCATTCCTTTACTGATGCAATATGTGCCTAACTTCACATTTTGCATGCTTCTGTAATATAGCAACATTATATATGCATAACTGAAGGAAAACAAACCAATTCTAAAGCGAACTTCACTGCTATATGTATATGATGAATATATATGAATAAATAACCAAAATTATAGGGGGAAAAAAAAAAGTTGTTTTCGTTTTTGGCTGCCAGTCCAGTAAAACTGATTTACTGTGGGGTAAAATGTTATATTGGACCCTGGTACTGTATGGGAGGATTGATATATGTTTTTGCATTATTCAATGCACAGACCGGTCCAGGACTTCTTAACATTAGCTTGGTGCAGGGACTGGAGGTGGAGGGAGGTAGGAAGCCCCAAACAAAAGAGGAGGAATACACTTTGCCATACCTCCAATAAAGCGAGATGAAGGGTATGTGGACCCTGTGGCTTCACTGGGGATAAGCCTTATATAAGTGCTACATGTAGTCAGAAAGGCTGAGCTACTGTAGCTGTTGAAACACTGGATTGCAGAACATACAACACAATGTAGTGCTTCATTCATTACAATAGGAAAAACAATTTAGTAGCACATAAACATACTTCCTAGGAGACAGGGTTGGCCTCAGCTGATGTGTGCTTCTACATAAAAGCAGCTATACTACCCTGTAGGGGCTCAGGTGCATACTGGGAAACCATGTGGGGACCACAACTGTGAAGAATTGTCTCTCATAGGCTGTTTGTGTTTTCTACATAATTATATTTGATGCCAGTGGACATTGTTGAAAGTGACAACACAAAACAAGATAAGAAAAGGTTCAGTTACGTTCTCCTTTTCAGTAATACGCAGAGAAAAAAGACATGGTCTGCTCATTACTATCACTACTCCCTCCTGACTGCTTTGTCTTTATTATTCATTATTTATTAAGGAAAAAAGCAAACCTTCTTACCAAGTGAATGTAAGAATGGAAAAGGTGGAGAATGTCATTGAAACACAATATGTTTGGAACATTACTGTACATCTGTTTAGTGTTGCTGTGGTGATATCAACAGGTGAAACGATGAACCATACATTAACATCTACTCCCATTCAGCCCTTGGCTCTACCTTAAATCAAGTTTAACACTACACTTAATTTGTTATTAGTTTCCATTTCGAAAACCTGCAAAGTCACCACACTGACTGATAGTCTTGACTTGGTTGCTGCAGCCAAACATTAAAGCCTCAGATAAAAATGTTTGCACTCTAGTCTTCTCTGTGTCAGCAGGCAGTAATGTTTTTATCTTCTGTTCTTCTTCAGTGTCTCTGTGTCTTATCTGACCTCATAAAAAGCTGAGGCAATGACCAAAAACAAAATCCATTTGACATCGGTGCAAATCTGCTGCTGCAGCTCATGACCATAATGACTTTTTTTTTTTTTGTCAGATTGTTTTGGTGGCTGGCGTACTTCAGGATATTGGATGGACTTTTGATCTTTGTGCCGCTTTGAGTAAAAGCATGAATGATTGAAACAGGTGGAGGTAAAATGAGGTGGTTCAACAGGTGACTCAGTGTCTCCGCAGTTCTTTTGTTGCGGCTCTGTCGACGTAGCAAAGCCCAGCATGGTTCATCCGGGGGGAACTGACAAGAATATGAAAATGGAAAAGTTCATGACACCATATTTTAAGTCCAGAGAAATTGCAGCAGAGCGACACAGCGAGACACACACACACACACACACACACACACACACACACACACACACACAGACATACGCACACACACACACACACACACACAGACACACACACAGACACACAGACAGACAATTGGACGCACACACATTTGTAGCACTTTACCTCTCTTTCTCTCTCACAAACACACATACACACACAATTCCTGCTTCACGTCTCACCTAAAAATTGAATGCCAGGTTTCATTTCTTTCTGCTCGGTCATGATTTTATAATCTACATTTCCTGCAAGAATGCATGTAAAGATTTTGCTACTAACAGCAAATAATTAGTTTATGGGGTTTGGGAGTGTTTGTCGTCATGCAGTTATAAAACAGGCTTCACAATCCATTGTTGCAGAAATGTCTTCAACCAGGCTGGGATCATTGCATGATGAATAGAGGGGAAAATTACCTCTTGCAAAAACAAAAAGTTGCTAAAAAGTAGAAAAAGTAGAAACATGACAAGGAAACATTGTTCAGAGTGTGTCTGATGCACATTTTGCAAATATGCTGCAGTTGTATTTTGCACTGAAACAGTGTCATATGAGGAGAAGTAATATATTTGGATACCAATATGATTCTGTGTTTTAATGGTGACACATAGCCTGAAGTTCCAGGTTGTCAGAAATCTCCAGGAGTGACTGTATATCATAAAACAATAAGCAGCTCATTTCATTGTGAATCACTGTACATTATCGATAAAACTAAGTTGCTATGAATGTCTTGTTTAATATTTCTTGATAATTTAGCCAGGCCGAGTCTCTCTATCAGACAAATGTTGCAGGAGCATCATCCCGAGGGGGACGTATTCGAGAGGGGGATGCTTGGAAATAATTCAGAAAAGAACTCGGTCAGCAATCTGTGTATAGAGGAGGGAAACTTTCTTCAAGTTGAGCTTTTTCTCCCTAAGAGAAAAAGTGGGAGCTGGGAAAGGGCAGTAAGAGGTAAAAGGCTGCAGGGAGAGGTACTGTAAGGTCAGTGGACCAGCAAATGTCCTCTATTTAATGTTAACTATGTACAAAATATGCAAGAATATGACATTCAGATCATATAAATTGGCTTGTACAGTAAGTTGCCATTGTGTTATGTGCACATATTATTAGATTTTTTTGAACAACCCAAAATGATGATTATGCTTATGTAGAAGGTTTTACAGAGGTTTCATGGTCTTTTATGGTCCTGACTTGGGGTTTTCAGGTGCTATTTACTTCAGTCTAGCAATTATCTTCTGGTAAGGGAAATCCCTGATACAGTACCACTTGAAATTTGATCCATAATGGAGCACCATGGTGGTAGAGTGGTTAGAGCGCATGCTACATAATCACAGTGTCCCTGGTTCGAATCCAGCCAGGTACCTATGCTGCAGGTCAGCCCCCCCCTCTCTCTCTCCCCGTTTCCTGTCAGTTACTATGAAAATAAAGACACAAGCCCAACAAATTTGATCTATAATGAAAAATTCTGCACCTAACCAGTGACATCCATTTCCAATGTTGCTGGAAGTACTTTTCCCTTCATATAACAAGGTAAGAAAGTCAAGTTATACCGGAGATTCACCTTCTTATTAACAATAAACGATGGTTCTGTAAACATAACCTTACCTTTGCTACCATGCACATATTGTAGAATGTAAAACTAAAAAAGCAGATTGGATCAAACAGAAAAAGTTCTCTCAAGTTCAAATTGACAGTTGTAACTTTGGATTTGACATTTTCTATGTGAATCACATCAATCAACTGGTTGAAGATCGTCCAAGCCGATGGGCAAATACTTCACCAATTAATGTGACAGATAAGACATAGGTTTTGGAGCTGGAGTGAGCTCTTGCAGTACAGGAACCCTCAGTTTTAGAGGGTGGGAATATTTTCTTTCTCTTTGTCTCAGTGTTACACCAGCTGTTGCCCCTGTTGCTGTTGGCCATTACAGCCTCACAAGGCTATTAATTAGCGGGCCTTCACCTTGATTAAATGACAACTGTTTGCCACTGACAGCTCAGCATTGCCTACAGGTGTTGTGCTTATAGTGGCAGCAGATGGTGGGATGTGTTGGCTTTGCTCCTGGAACTGTCTAATGTCTAATGAAGTGGGCGGATCTGATTATTTAAACCGGAAACCTAACTTGCACCACGAGATCAATCCATTTGACTATCGGACCTCGATACTAGACTCAAAGAGGGCCTATTCACTCCAACATCTCCATCACCTGACACATGAGCCAAAAAAGTTTTGTAGCTTCTGGATTTTCTTCTATGCTTCAAGTGGGAGCCCACTGTATACATGCACTTGGGACATACTGTTAATATTGGGATGACATCACAAACTTTAACATTACTTTTATAGGGTCTAGAAAGGGTTTATGAAAATGAAACGTTCATGGAATACAATACATAATACGAAGAATAGTTGTTGACCTTGTTTGCAATTCAAGTTGTGCTGTCAACTGTTTTACAGATGTCCCTTTTGTAATCGTGGTCCATGGAGAAAAAGCTTATTGAGCAAAAGGGGATTTTTTTTCATTGCAATACCGCCAGTGGCTGCCTGTAGCATTACGGAATAATAGTGGTTACCCATTGTCTTAAAGATACACTACAGGCCAGGACGGGTTTTGCACTCATTTAATTTGGAACCAATTTCCCAGTGCTAGTGAACACTTGTAAAGGGACTCCAGCCTTAAGCATAACTCTTTAAAGTATAAGTCCTCCAATTCCCCTTTCTATTTTCCTGCTAAATCATTTAGCAACTTGCCAGGAACCTGAGTAATGCAGCAGATAAAAATCTTCCATTTGGGAGAGGTTTTTTTTTTTCATACCCAAAGTTGTCTGTTGCAGCGCTAGTACAGTCAGATACTAATGTTTTTAAAGATTTGTGGGAACATTAAAGTCTTTGAAGATCCCATTTAAATCCCCACTAGTCTCTGCATGTGTGTGTGTGTGTGTGTGTGTGTGTGTGTGTGTGTGTGTGTGTGTGTGTGTGTGTGTGTGTGTTTTTAGATGTTGGGTAGTTGCAGCCTTTTCCTGGGGCACATACTGGCTGTCCTTTATTACCTCTGTAAAGAGCCTAAGGCCTTGCAAGTTTACAGCATTTACAATAGCTACAGTATACTGCCCTAAATTGTCTGGTGTCAAGCAAACTCATACATTTTGCTGCATGTATTATCATATTTCTAAATCCACCTGATACACTTTTGGAACTAATTGACCACTTTCTGTGGAAATGAAGCATCAAGGACAAACAGGGACCCCCACATCTAATTTCCGTGAACACTTTTAGTATAGCCTCAAGAAGATACACACACGCTTGTTCATGCACAAACACACACACACAGGCTTACTAAAGCCTTATAGAGTTTAAAACTCAAATCTTCTAAATTCTCTGGTGAGGAGACTAGCTCATATGTATGTTAATGAATCACTGTCTCAGCAAAATGTACCCTTAGCCACAGGGGAGTTTAAAGTCCAGAGGCTCTGAATGAACCTCACTGTCCCAAGAGATTTTCCCTCTAAGACATGTTTCCCCCTTTCTGTACCGTTCTGATGTTGTTTTCAGACAGACCGTTTCATTCCTCAAGTCAGCATTTGCAACAACAGGCTTTGTCTACACTAACAGCCCGAGGAATGTGTGGCTGTTTTTTTGGTTTTTTTTGTGACTGTGTGTCAATGGATGCATATAAATGGATGCTTGTCGGTGTGTGAGCTTTGTCTTCAATGTGACTGACACCTGACACCATAAACGGCAGATTCTGCATAATGCTGGCTAAGCACATTGTCATCTTATCATTCATTAAAGTAAAAAAAAGTTTGTGGGAAACTTGTTATCGACAGGAATGAAGCACCGGTTTTGTTATCTCATGCATTCAAATGGATGCAGACAGTAAAGCATAATGTGACACTTTTCAGTAGCGTCCTTGGGCTTCCAGCTGCACCGGTTTAAGAGGTGTGTGTGTGTGGGGGGGGACCAATCAAGCTAAAAGCACTTTTCAAACTACATATATACACACACACACACATATTTAAATAAAGTTAGCAAATAACACACAATGATAAAATTAGCTGTGATAATTATGATTGTGTAACAAAAAAAGGTAAAAACTGAAACATAAGTGAACGTGTGTTAATGCAATTTATTTTACAGATACTTGATATTTAATAGTATTTACATTTTAATTATTTTTTTTAATATTGTATTTGTGTGTTTACTACAAATAATATTATACTTTCTTGACATGTCTGAGTATTTTAAGAGTAAGATGTAATAACTATGAATATAAATAGTACCCTGTAAATATGCATGTCAGGTTGACCCAACATCCTTCATCAATGACACAGGGCAGCCTTTATGTAAACTGAGAGAAAAACCCAGAGGGAAAAAAATAATCTAAAATGCATTCAAGCACCACCTGCTTGCTCTGACTACATGGTGAACTGCAACTGAGGGTTAGGGTTAGCTTAAATAAGTGCATCAACATTTTTGATCAACTCAGCTCTTCTTTTATTAGTAAAAGCATGAAGTTCAGAGAGTAAAAGGATATTGTGAAGTGAGGGGGAAATAACACAACTGACTCCAACTGTCTTTCCTTTGTATATTTTTCACACCTGGAACGGACTCAAACACGCAATAGTTTCCATTAAATGACCCAAACTTCCTTCTGTCCTGGTTACCACAGAGTAATCCAGCTCAAAGCAAATCCTGGTTGCTTTTGGTAGCTAAATAAACAAACTCCCCGACCTTTACTTGACTCACACTTCATTTCTCTGGAAGTCTCATGCAGACTGAAAAACTGTATTAAAATAGGATCTTTTGAAGTTACAGCTTGGTCTTGGGTTTACACAATATAAAAAAAATAAATAAGAAATTTGCTGCAGATGTCAAAGATTGAAGTGTGTGTTGCATGTGCACATTAAAAGCAGCACTTATTATTTCTTATTACCAATGGGTCAAATGGTGAGCTATGGGAAAGGGATCCTTCAGTGTGACACGTATAGCTCTGCAGAGCATTTTAGCATCTTTCAGCTCATTGTTTCGGTTCTGCAGCAGTGAAAAATATATAACCGCTTCACACATGCCCACCACCTGGCAACATGAACAGGTATAGGGAAGAAGTTAGCAGCTAAAGAGTCAGATATTTTTTCAGGAGTCCGGACAAACAAAGCAGCTAACAGGAAAATCAACATTGGACTTTTCGTGACATTTGTCAGGTGACCAGAAAGACCTAGGCCTGTCACGATAACTACTTTTGTTGGATGATATATTGTCTCAGAAATAATCGCGATAAACAATATTATTGTCATTTGAAGATCGTTTTATGCCACTGATATACAGTAATGATAATATAATCATATAATAATGCAATTGGGGTGGGGGGTGGTATGCTTCTGTAAAAACACATACTGCCATTATGGGCTGGGCAGAGTTTTTACCTTTAATTCCATCTTAGCCATCCTGCTGGCTTCTACAGTCTCCACTCAGGACATACACAGTGAGGAATGGAGGACACTACTTGATTCGCCAATGTGACATTAATAGCCTCTTAGCTGCTAATGTGAAATGTGGAAATACTGAGGTCAAAAAAATGTCCATGTATCATACAATAAGTCGATAATGATCATGATGATGTTGATAATTACATTACTGTACAATAAGTCGATAACGTAATGATTGCGACAGGCCTAGAAACACTGACTCCAAATGAATGCTGTTGTGGTTCTGATGGGTGAATAAACTGGTAACTGCCAACAAATGTGCTGTATCAACAAGGTAATATGTCAATGTTGTGTTCACAGCTTATGCCACCAAAAAGTGGCCGAAGATCCATTAACTGCTGTAAAAAACACACTTGCCAGTCATGTCTTTGTGTTATTGTTCTGCACAGCATTCGTATTGATTGAGACATTGCTACAAATAAGCCAGAAAGGGCAAGAAACACGAAGGGTGAGATGATCAGACAGGTTTTAACCCCAGGTCAATCGAACCTTTTTGGTGAAGATAACAGGGCCAGTGGTAGAAAACACACAGACAAATTACTTTCTGTGCTACGACCATTTTTTTTTTTTAGAGTCAACATTTGAGTGCAATAACTGTCTATTTTAAAATCAAACATAGAAGTTTAGAATGTTTTTCCTTCCAGTGTTTATTGGTGATGACGATGATGATATCACTATGTTCCCAGATCTCAGAAGTTAATGAGTACAGTGTTATCAGAACCCATAAAAAAATTAAAACTACAAAAATATGATCCAAGTTCTAATAAACAACTAATCCTTTCAGATCATCTGTTGAGTATTTGATTATACAGCAAACCCTTTGTGGTATGTGATAAAGTTTTGGGCTTTTAGTATTAAATGCACGAGTTTCTTGCCACTGATTTCTTTTTAATTAGAGATCAACACAGCAGGAGAAAAAAAAGAGAGAGGGGGCAAGAAAAAAGAAGCACAAGGCAGGAAATGAATTCGGCTTGATTAAGTGATTGTTTATGAGCGACCAGAACCATTAAGTAGAATGTTATTCTCCACCACAATCCCTTTTAAATAGCCCTTGTCTTTGCCTCACATTGCTTCATATCCTGCTGCACAGCTGTTGTTTGTCACATTGAAAAGGTTCAGATTAAGCAAGTGTGTGTTTGACTATGATCCCGATAGTCTTTGTTACAGATGTCTCTGGATATGCCCGTCTTCTATCCTTAGACAAAAGGCTTGATTTCAGTATTGCTTTTTTTTTATGATGACTGTATTTGTCTTGTCTGTGGATGATTAATCACCACACTTTTTATCTAACTGAAGGTATCAGTACAAAGACTTTAATGTCCACTGCAGTGAAATCTTGTCAGGGACTGTTGATAGCCCTGTCTTGTCTTTCTTGTTTGTCCATCCGTTTACCGCATGTAATATTACAGAGGCCACTGATGGGATTTTTACATCAGGAAATGTGAGAATGTAGAATGTTTTTCAACTCTACCTGAGTGAAAAATGAAAAAACAAAGACAGAGATAAGATGAAACAGAAGACAGGGTTAGATGGCGTCTGCTATAACCTTGAGGTGGAGGTAAACTTAGCCTGTCGATAATGAGAATCCCCTCAGGATTCTAAAGTAAAAGTGATGGATGTTATGAAGTTGAGCCAATACCTGTGACTCTTGTCTGGGAAACATCTGCGGGGCAAGAATCAATAACACCAGGCAGCAGAGTGTTGATGTACAAAGGTTTGATTGTACTGATAAAGTTTTTTATAATGCTACAGAGCTTTTTCACTTCTTTTAGGTCTTTGTTTTGGTTGACTAACTCCACTCTGAACGCATTACAAGTACTCACATTACTGTAATGCTGTCATTCACTTTTTCAGATCGGACCGTGGACAGATCGGTATATGCTAGCTTTGTGCAGGTGCTAAAGGTGTGGGGATGCACGTAGATTCATGACTATAACTGTATGCACGTGCTAAGCCAGAAACGTGTAAACATTCTTTTTGTTAGATTTATAAAGTGGTGTGTATGTATGGCTCTGTTTTATATACCTCACTCATTGAGGAACTGCCAAGCATCATTTCCAGTCGTATCACTTCACCGCCTGCTCCAGCAGTCTTTATGCCTGTCTCTGAAACAAACAGGAAAGACGAAATGCAGTTTTATGGATTGTGTTGCACCAGCGAGGTTCTCTAACAAAAGAACAGCTGTCATTACATATGACTGTGTGGCGTTTTTCATTGCGTCTATATCATTAATTCATCACATGGACCCTTAAACCATCATCAGCAGTGAGATCTCAGAAATGTTATCAATGATCAATATTTAAACAGACTTTACAAGTAGTCACAACGACAATATAGAACAACATTATCAGTAAAATGAAATGTAAATCAAAAGAATGACAAAATGAATCAGGCAAAAATGATTGATCAATACATTTACAAATGCACCTTTAATTGGCATTTTACAAATCTCTGTGGAAATGTAAAAAATCACAATGAACAAACAATGTTTAACTAAAAGATTCTGTCTCTCAGCTTGGCCCCAGGTAACTCTGAAGTTATATATTTATATTTGTATGCTGACATCTCCTTAGCTGGCTTGCTAACGTTAATCACTGATAAGGCTAACTTTAAACTAGCTGTTTATGGAACGACAAATCACAGATAAAGTAAGCAACTAGCTGATTAAGATTAAAGTAGTTTGCCACCAAGATATTTTTCTCAGGAGCTGGTGGAAACTTTAACAGAGTTGAAAAGAATAGAGAAGAAAGAAACCGGATGGTAACGTTAGCCCTAAAAGCTTTATAGGGTGAGAGGGCTTGTATTTTTCAGTGTGTTGTGGAATTCTTCCGCCCCCAAGAGGCTAAAAAATGAATAGTTGCAGTTCCAAATGTACTACCTTGCTAAGTGTGTAATTTTCAAGTGAATCATCTCATGGGAATTTTGAGGGAACATTTTCACCTTTACTGGCTGGTTAATAGAGAAGGCAGGCAGACAAGAAACAAGGAGAGAGAGTAGAGGTATGACATGCAACAAAGGTCCCTGGCTAGAATAGAGCCGAGGACATCTCAGTTATGAAGGTATGCACCTTAACAATTCAGCTATCGGGAAGCTCCATCTCATGGAAATTTGAGGGAAAATACCACCTTCCAAGTCTAAAATCTTCCTTGTTAAATTCTGACAAGTCAGCTTAAAACAGACAAAGATGTCTCGAAGAAACCAAGATTACAGGGGAAGGGAAAATAAGGAAGATACACAATTCCACCTTTCCCATTTCTTTACCTTTGGAAAAAACCTATGTTTTTAATTAGAGCTGTCACCACTCAGTAAGTGAAAAATGCCACATAGCTGCATATGTGGGGGGTCACAGTGGGTCACCCAATTAACTCGATATCAAATGCGGGTAAAGCTCCTTCAGGGACAAGGCATTTGTACAATGTCAGCACCTGACATTTAAGGGCTAAATATGTTTGGTTTTGTGTGAGCACTATAGAATCATTAAGTTTTTTCTAAGATATATTTAGATTTCTTTAACCGAGAACTTTGTGGATGGTTATGGTACAAGATAACACCACATACAGCAGACAGCCACCATAAAACACAGTGAAATCAATTTTATCTTGCAAACAAGAGCCAAAGAAAAGCATTTATAAGAAAAACTTTAGCTGTATGAGATTCAATAACTGACAAACACATTAAAGGAAGAAAAAACCTTGGTATCACTGTAGAAAACAAAAACACTGTTGTTTGTCATTGTCTTCTACCTGACCCACAGCGACCGCGTATCAAAGTAAAGCAAAAACCAATTACAGCTGCAATTATTTTTGTGTCTCATAAAGCAGCCCTAAACACACACACACACATATGCACACACAAACACACACAAAGGAAACAAGCATCTACCTAATCCCCCCCATCAGTGGTCCGTCAATGGAATAATAGACAAAGTGACACACAGTACACGTGTCCACTGTTATTTTTGTCATTCTTTAATGATGCTTCTTAGGGTAACGCAGAAACACAATATACAGGCTGCAAGCAATTTGGCTTGGCTTGTTAATCCAGTGTAATTATGTTAGGAAGAGACTGTTTTATTGCCTTTTTCAAAGCATGCTGACAGTATATTTCCTATTGAGAAAATGAGATTGTGTGCTGCTACAGTATGTGAGCTCTTGTGTTGGTTCTGTTAGGGAAGCTGGTGTCAAACCAGTCACTCAACCCCTGAATACTCGATGAAATGCCTGCGTAGCTTGAATGTCTTTTTCAATGTGCGATAATGTCCACTATCATCCAATGATGAATGCCCTTGCAAAAACTCCAATGGGCATTTGGCAAAGTTTCAAAACCCTCAACAATTCTTGCTGAACAGCATTCGATCCAGCAGGGTGTTGCTAGGTTACGGTTCTGCGATGCTGGGAGTTAAGTGGACATCCAGTGGTCACTTCTGGTAAAAGGATCTGTGACATCAAAATTCTATAACTATAGAAATATGCTAATAGGATAGAAAAATATGTGGGAAAAGTGCTCCTACTGTTGCATTGATCACTGTAGGCTAAAAAGAGGAAACATTAGGAAACTGGTGTTCATGATGAGCTGGGATTTCCACATCTGATATTATATCAAGTCAACTGTCAAAGCAGGTTTTTCATTAAAACAGTTCTTCATTCCATTTGTTAATTTCCTTTTCCTCTCCTCTCATTTTGCTTTGTAACAGTTTCCTGGTGAATTTATTGGACCCTGACATTGTGAACCTCTGTGTGAGGCCATGATCAACTCAGATTCTGTACATAAAGACAAAATATTGCAGTAGCCTATAAAGGTTACATAAGGTATTCGTTACCAGTGGTTGAACAATATATCAGCAATGCTTTGTGGAATTATGTGCCTCTGTAATGCTAGAATACATTTTTGGTTTTATATATTCACTACTTCCTTTACTTCCCATCTGTGACTCTGTTTTCCATTCAGATTAAGATAGATAGATTAAGAAGATAGAGCAGCCATGGACCAGCTCTATAGCCCTGAATGTCTGTCACTGACTGACTGACTCAATGAGTGATGAAGTTACACCACTGGTCAGCTGGCCCAGTGTTGGGAGTGCCCTCGTTAACCATTGCTCTTTGAAAATTAATCTACGGCAACAGTTTCTATGACATCCTCAGGGGGGCATTTAAAGCACAGCTCGGAGTATAGCTCACTTTAGCACCGAAATAAGTTTTAAAAGCACTCATTTACGAAAGTGTCTCACATGGAGGCTCCAATGCTGATAGGAGCACCTACCCATGAATACAAACAAATGTGATATTTATTCTATCAGCCTATACAGCGGTTAGCAGCTAGTTAACATACCTAGCATTGTTAGCAAAGCCATGTGGTGCTGTGTATAGCCTATAGATTGTATAAAAATGAAATGTAACCACAGTGTTTCCAGTTTGACAGTAGTGTGCTGAGCAGGTGGCAGGTTTACGGTGCTTGTGCACTCTGAAAGACATCACAGCATGCACACAGCTAAAGGGCTGTTAGCCTAGCCCGCTAATCCTACGTAAACATATAGATGAGACCAAGTGTTCACAGACATCTGCTGATGGAACCAGATGGAAGCAGAAGGAGTTAACATTATTATCCTGACACTTGGGCGACAGGATAATAGGACCATTTAACACATAAATGGGTACAATCTGTAATTTGGAAGAACAGATCATGCTCCATCAGGTGCTTCTCAGTGAATCTGGGCCTTGGACGTATCACTCAAAATATACACAGTAAGGGATACACACTGTAACCAAGTATGAAAGGATGAAACAAAAACAGGAGGTGGAAAGAGAATTCTATCGAGACAGGTAGAACAGGTATACATAACCTTAGTAGAGCTTGGACAAAGGACATTTTAAAAAAAAAGTTTTCTTTTCCAGAGTGTCTTTTAAAATCATATTTAAGGACATCTGTCTGCATATTTGTGGACAAGTTTTCGCATGATATGACATGAATCTAGTTCACTGGTGAATCACTCACTGGTGAAACAAAACTAAGTTAAAGCTGCTCTTATCAGTATTCAAGTAATCACTAAGTAATATTGGTCTCGTCAGGTGGCCAAAAATAACTCTGAATTAATGTTGCTCTGTGTTTGCTAGATGTGTAAATAAGCAACCTTTTGCTGTCACAGTCACCATATCAATTTTTGTCAGGCGATATATCAGTGATGTGTTTGTAGTTTGTTCTGCTGCCCCCAAGTGGCCTGAAAATACATGAATAATGTTTAAAAATGAATAAAAACACACTCTAGAAAAAGGTTTTTGATTATTTCAAAGACATTTAATATGACTTTTTCGCTCTCACTTTTCAAACTAACCGAACTATAGCTGACAATGATTTCATACGTGCTTTAAAAAGTAGATGACGATTTGAACACAGCTATGCTTTTTATACTGCTCATGGTATAATGGTGATAACAGTAGTATATAAACGTGTGGTGGGAGATAGGCTTGATACTAATATAACAGAAAAGGTGGTATTGAGGACATCTACAAGAAGTGATCTAGTGATGAGAACACTTAGAAAAAACTTATGGTCTAGTATTAGTGCTTTATCCACTTCCATAAAAGGTAAATGATGAAAACAATAAATCAGAAAAATGTAATTTTTAAGTACTTTATGTCATTCCAGCTCACCACGTTGCATTTCATGCCTAGTTACGGCCTCCGTTAACTAGTTTTCTCACTTTGTCTCTGTCTGCACAGTCTTCCAGGCCTCATGTAGTGTTTCTGTCCCGCTTCATCCGCATTAATGAGCTCCTCCTGCTGTAAGCTCTGATTTACACACCGCGTTGCTTAGAGCTGAGGCAGCAGAATTCCTTGCCCATCTCCACTGTTTCTGCTCAATAAAACAAGAATAACACCGCAAATATTCATCCCAACAGTATTTAACCATTATTGAAAAAACGATGGAGAGAGGAAGAAAGACAAGAAGATGGGAGTGGGACAGTGAAAGAGAGATAAATGGGGGGAGTTCATTATCCATTATGAATGACTACCTCGCTGCTCCTCTCTATTCAAAATGATTTTTTATAGCATCGCAGACTGCTGACACAGTAAAAAAAGACATTGTGTGCATTGAATGATCAGGGCCAGTCTTTTGAGGTAGTGATGTCCTTTATGTAGACGCTGTAAGCCTGCTGAGTGGGACCAAACGGCACCTTATGAGTCCGAAACAAAAGGAAGCGTTTTTTTTTGCTTTTGACTGAGAGGTGAGATGGATTGTATTACGAGCCCACTCCTCACACATGGGCGCATAAACACTTGCATATATACTCATCTGCTGAGGGTGGCAGCCTGTACGGTAACCACAGGGAAGGCAATGATGATCCTTCAACATAATGAGCCATGCATGACAGTAGCCAGCGGCCTCACTGAGAACACCATCACTATGTGTGTGTATGTTTATGTGTGTGTGTGTGTGTGTGTGTTTGCTTTACTTTTCTTCAGAGTTTAAGTGTCTTGAAGGTCTTTGTTTCACTTTGCCCCTATGCAACACCCATTTTTACATGTTGTAATATGAGGAGCTGAGGTGGGTGTAACTCACTGTATAAATACATATTTAATTCCTATATATTTATCTATATTGTGCAAGTTTTCATTTGTTGCCTCAAGGTGATGTGGTGCAGTTAGGCTACTTGTCGGGACAGCAATGATGGAGATGTAATATGATGCCACTCTGCTCAATGTTTTTGCTATCCACTAATACTCAGTGGCAGTAATGGACAAAGGGGGATTTTATAGTTTCTGGTTGCGACAGGAACCTGAGATTCCCGCTGATAGTGAGGACGGAGAGCTTGAGGGCAGTGACACAGCAGGAGGATGAATCCACCAATCAGGTTTGAGAGGCAGTTCTGCAGGTTTCACCACTCTAGAGCCAACAAATATAGATATACAGAATGAATATATCTCATTCTTTTTAAACAAAGAATGATTGATTCTGTTCATACAGAATTTGGTGCAAGGTGAAATAGGGGAAAATAACATGTATACATGTATACAGTATTTCTTTGCTGTGCCTGAGGTTCCAAACCGAGCAAATTGAGGTACCAGAAAATACACCAGGCTTCATAAAATATATCTGGAAACTATTGAATTATTACATAAAGAAACAAACCCCCATATGTATGTTGTAATATAACTTTTCTGATGCATATGCTGCTCATTTTCACCTGATAGATTAGATTTTCTTGTTATTTCACCCATATGGCACCTGAGGGAACCAAATAAAATATCTAGGTTTGTGTGTGTGTGTGTGTGTGTGTGTGTGTGTGTGTTGAGATGTTGAGATGATGTATTATAATTCTAAACATCAAATTCAAGCTCAATTACAACTTTGAAAGGGCATGTTAAGGTGAGTGCTACATTGATTTCGATTCACTATAATAAGCCCCAAAAAACAAATAATAAAAAAAAAAAAAATCAGGTTGGGAATGGCCTGTGTATTACCTGCAGTCTACTAATCAGTGAGGCAAGTTAAGGAAAGCTGCGTGCAGTTTACCACTCCTCCGCTGATTACAAGGTCTTTCCAAAAAAAGACTGATGAAAGTAAAAAAATATAGTGTAATCTATGGGAGGAGTGTGTTACATCGCCAGTAGTTATTTGCATTTTATTGAGGAAAAGCAATCTGATTTCATGGTTGATACTGGTGATGCATGCTAATGAAAAGATGTAAATCAGACATGGGTGATGTCTATCTGGAATCAATTTGGGCACAGGGCTCATGTTAATGCAACACTCAGTCCTTCATAAGTCCTTCACTTTTTTTTCTTTTTTTTTTCTTGTCATCATGTTGTTTCAGTCAAGGATTGTTATTGCTACAAGAAATGACATATTGTAAACCAGCACACACAGAGACAAGGAGGACAAGACACAAATTAGAAGCTTCAGTCATGCATCTTCTATTTGCCGGCAGGTTGTCATTCTCACCTTCACTGGCTACTGCTGATATGCTGACAAGGAGCGAACTGCTTCTGAGAGAAGGACAGCTATGTGACGCTCCTCAATCTCCCTGCACTAGGAGGGTTTCTATAGAAACTGAGACAGAGGCATGGAAACAAGGTCTGGGATTAAAAGTGACTGGAGATACATTTTCTCGTTGGTAACCTTGTCCCTCACCAATTCTTTGTACTGTGCAGTAAACACAGCAGTGTGCATTCCTCCACAGATGACGCGTGTTTACTACTGTGGTCATGGAAATGCTCTGCCTGGTCTTATATTGCCTGCTTGAGGACTACCGGTGCATTATAGTATACAATGTGGATTCATCAGGGTCACGGATTTTTATTGTTTGGACCATGTGTTCCCATCTTACATTATTGTGTGGAGAGTGTCGGGGGCCTTAGGGAGCTATCGAGAGAGAGTCAGGATGGTTTTTCTGCTTCATATCAAGAGTCAATATTAGCCATCATCATGTTTCCTTCACTTTAAATAAATCTAACTAAATCTTACAGGTGGAAGATCAGAAAACAGTCCTGTGTGTAATTTCTGTTACAGTAATTACACCTCTAGCTTCCCCTCAATCATTGACACCATACCTTAGTTTCGTGCAATTCCTGGATGCCTATGGGGTCATTGATGATGTCATTTTACCTGGTAGACACTCAACAATTGATCCATGATAGCCTAATATTACTGTTTGACACAACTTCAAACTACACCAAACACATTAAAAAAGTGTGTCGTACTCTGGGAGAGTGAGAAAAACTTTCCCCCAATTTACTCTAAACTATCTCAAATCTGTATTAATCTGCATCTTCAAATAGTCCCCCAAACAAATGCACTCTTTACTCCTGTTTGAATAAAGTTTGCTCAAAACTACAGAACCTGGACGTTATTTAGGAAATTATATATCATTTTTTAAATGAAAGTACAGTACCAGTAGAAAGTTTGGACACACCTTCCCAATTACATCAATGAGAAAGTGTGTCCAAACTTTTGACTGATATATGTATTAAGAATGCAAACTAACAATTTTTTAAATAATCAATTAATCTGTCAATTATTTTTTCGATTAATTGATCGGATTTAAAAAAATGTAATTTCCACTCTTTTATTCAAAAACAGAAAATCATTTCAAGTAGCTTTTCAAGTATTTATTTATTTTGTAGCATTTTCTGACACTGTGAAGCCTAAAGAATAAATGACTTATTATTAGAAAAAACCCTGAAAATGTAATTGATGATGGCAATAATCTTCAGTTGATTAGGAGGCATCCCATCTCACAAGAAAAGAATAAAGGGCTAAATGTTTTTACTTAATTATTGTATGTATGGCACGATGAGGAAGAGAGGGGAGAGACTTTTCTTTTAGTCAGAATTACATTGATTCTTTAACAGGAAGCTGCACAGAGTCCCTATAAAAAACCTCTGTATGCTTCAGTCTGTATGTATTTATCTTTGCTCCTAATCGTTTTCACTTAATCAATTCTTTTTTCCATCCTGACATTCCGGAATATAATAGTTCTTCTACAGAGTTACATCATAGAACTGAAGCTTCTAAAACTGCAGCCAGATATCATTCACTATCATCTGTTCACACAGGAGACACAAGAGTAAAACTCAAGAGTTAACCTTGACTACACTTGCTTTCAATTAGCAAAACTTGCCAAAGAAAAATGGGAAGACGTAGAATCAGAAACAGAAAACGGTCGCCAGTGACCTCAATAGGACAGGAGAAGAAAATAGGTGAGAGAGACTAAACACACTTACATATTCTCACATACTGTATCATACACACAACTCACAACTACCACAACTCACAACTACTAACTAACTTATATTTTCTCTCCATGTTTTGAAGCACCTGTTAATGCAGTACTACAACCTAAAGACATGCTGATCAGCAAATGGAGTCAGTACCAGCTTCAGTACTTCTCATGTGAAGGGGTCTTCAGCAGAGTCGCTCAGTGCCAAGACCTAGTCACCAAAGACCCATAAAGATATTCAATCAGAGGACCAATGACTCCCAGCAGAGAGGTGGATCATCTGAGTCTGGCCAGCACATTTCATTTAATATGTAACATTAACTGTTAGCTGAATCACCCATCTAACTTCTCCTTTTTTCTCTCCAGCTGGCCATGTTGAAAGTGATTCATGGTATCGATCCGCTCAACTTTGTCCACTTTCATGACAGTTTTGAGCACATGAGGAAGACATCTTGTCTTCGAAATGCTGAACAAGAGTCTTCATGAGCTGTTGAGGGACGAGGCAACCCTCTATCACTTCAACAAATTAGACCAATCACAGAACAGGTATGTGGCTTTTGAAAGAGCAAAGAACAGTGATATATATGCATCAATGATAGTAGTGGACCAGCATATGGAAAACAACATTCAGAACCTTGCAGATTTTCAACTGGGGCATCTTTATTTCTTCTTCTGCACCTGCAGATGGTCTCTGCACTTGGAGCGTTGAAGAGTGCTGGTGTGATTCACACAAACATCACACCACAGAACATCATGGTCGTGACTTGTGAACCACAAAGACATGCCATTCCAAGTGAAACTAATCCACTTCAGTTCTGGTGTTAAAGCTGCTGAAGTTGAACGTGGCATCACCCTGCAGCCTATTGCTTACAGGTGAGTTACAGATTTACAGCTCCACATTGAATTACACTGCAATATTCATATTTTCTCATTGAGTTGTAGCATTGCAACATGTCAAACTGTGGAGGAACTGTTTGTAACATCTCAAATATCGACTAAATTGAGTCTGTGAGCTGTCAGTAAGCAACTACAAGAGCCGTCATTGTAGCCAGAAGTGGTCTTAATGGAAGTAGGATCAGCAGTTTTAGTAGAAGTAACAGTAGTATTGTAGTAGTTTTATTAGTAATGATAGTGTACCACAAACATAATATATTACATAATATCAACAATTATCTGGATTGACATTTTTTTTATTGCCCAGCCAATAAAAAAAAAAAAAAGAAGTCCCCTTTAGTGATGCATGCGCTCCTCTGATGCAGCCACCACTCTCTGGCACAGTCCAACTCATGCTGGCAGCTGTACTGTTAGTTGTGGAGTGAGCGTGTGCACAGCAGCAGCAATATAACTTTTAATGGCCTATTTTTCCAAGGTAAGAAGTCAAAAGAAGCATGCCATCAGCTTAAAACTCATTCTGTATTGTTAATTGGTAAGAAAAGCCTGGCATAGTTACTAAAGCCAACGCTGCTCTGTAAGTTTACTTTCTGTCTTTTTGGTGTTTTTGGTAGTTTTCAGAAAGTGCTCCAACAGTTTAAAAGATTTTAGTCAGACCGCTTTCTCCGCAACATAGCGAGTGACGCACTAATTGCGTGACACAATGAATCAATAATGAAATTCGTTGCCAACACTTTTAATAATCGATTTTTATCAATTCGTTGTTACAGCCCTAATGTTTATGACTTGTTCTTTACATCTTCAGTAGGAACCCATAGACCAGACATATGGAGTATGGAATTTAGTTGGTCTTTTCATTGAATATAGAAATCACTAGACTTATCTTTAATGTATGAAGTGCCAGGGTCACAGATTAGGCAAATCCTGAAGAACCCCAATAAAAGACACAAAACTGGCATATTGGTTACCATGTAAACATACTGAGTGACTTGTTACTAACATGAGGATATCACCTAACTGCAAACTTTAATGGTTGCACAAGTTATATGCTCAAAAGGTTGTTGGTTGAGTGAGTTAAAGGTAATCAGCTGTTGAACATTACAATTTTCCAGTCGATGTGGTTAGGAATCGAGAATATTTGGAACGCCGCTGTTAAATACATAAAACAAAAATCAATCTGTCATTCCAGTAGTGTGCACTTAGTAAGAATTTCATTAAAAAAACACGAGGCAAGCAAGTTTTCCTTGCATCTGCTGAGAACAGGTGGCAAGGTGGTGATTTGTTCAAGTTCTCAGTGTGTTTATTCAGTTAGCATGTTGCATTATGAAGGCATGTGAATGTAATTAGCTACACGTTGGCGAAGATGAAAATACCCAATGCAGGTGCTTGTGTGTGTGTGTGCTGTCGAGAGGGAAAGGCAGGTATTAACCAAGCTGAGTCGCTCACTTTCTGTTTAATTGACAATGTATTTCCAGAACCTTTCATCAATGTTTTATCATCACTACAATTTGAAGAGTTGGTGTTTTTTTTCGCAGTAGCCAAATGGGCTTTCAGTGTGAGCATTTGGTTTAGATTATCTCAGCTGTTTATGCCAGGAGCTACTGGCATTCACTCACCAAGTACGCCATGCCAAATTAGCCCAAATATATTCAGGGAAGAAAAATCAC
Organism: Scomber japonicus; assembly: GCF_027409825.1. NCBI lineage: Eukaryota > Metazoa > Chordata > Actinopteri > Scombriformes > Scombridae > Scomber > Scomber japonicus. The sequence continues at coordinate 29,818,165 of NC_070582.1, read as the reverse complement.
CAACATTATAATCCCCGTTTCCTAGCTCTGTTTTCTGAGGTTTCTCATTCCTCTTGACTTGGGTCTTGGGTTGATTAGGAGGGATCCCATCTCACAAGAAAAGAAGTAGGATAATTAGACTGTCCCCTAGAGTCACTGTCCTTCACCATCTCATTCATTTTCATCCCTAAAGCCCCAAACTCCTTCTGCAATGGTGATCTTTCTCTGAGAGGAATGATGAAAACACTGGTCGCCTTACACAGGACATCTGTTTTACTCCGCTCTGCATATTAACTGCTGATTTACAACCACCGGCCGGTCATCGAGGTGTTAAGATGGTAGTAATATGTGGCAGATTTACACACAATTATAACTTGATTTAAAATAGATCACACCAAAAAAAAAAAAGAGTAATTTGCTGAAACTCAACACTGATGTAGATGTGTTTTTTTCATACACGTGGTTGATTGCATTCATTAAAATAACAATTACCTCTTTTTTTGAGATAGGTGTGAAAACAAATTGATTTTTGTGGAGTCAATATTTTGCTTGTCAGACTACAGAAATTGATAGTGCTTTTTAAAAAAAGCTCTTTGAGTCAACAATAAGAGAGAAAAAGGACTTTGATACACAGCTGCTTATCAGTGATTACATTTCTTTCACAGACAGGAGTACATTTGCTGCAATTATAGTGGGGGGAAACAGCTGCTTCAGTCTTTAGCTTGAATACTGATAAAAAATAAATATGTTGTTGGGAGAATTTAATTTGCATGCCAAGATTTTTGGAGAAAAAAAAAAGCTTTATGTCTTCCTCTAATCCAGTCGGTTTTCCTAAACTCAAAAACCAATAAGCCAATTAAACTTTTTTTTTTTTTTTTTTTAATCAAAAGCTTTTCTCTGAGCTGAGGGATCAATGGCATGAACATTCTCTGGGTTCAAAGCAAGTCACATCCTAAATGTTTAACCAAATCCCTCTGCTAAACACACACCAAGCCAGAGGATTTGGTTAAACACACACACACACACAGACACACACACACACACACACGGTGACTCCTGAATCTAATGATGAGTGAGTATCACGCTATTTGAGTGGAATAGTTGACAGAACATGTCTCAGTCCTAATCAGTCAATCATCCATCTGATTCCACCACAGAACACACACATCTACAGGCTCCTCTCACAAGCACTTTAAATCAATCACTCCTTTTCCTCTGACTTTCCACAAACACACACTCAATACATCAGTAAATGTATCTAATGCTACAGATATTAGGTAGACAGCAGTTCTTATCCACCTCTGTACTGCCAAATAAAAGGTCTCAGTTGATGTACAACACTCCCTTAAAAGCACCATCAGCCCTGTAGACCACTGAGAGCAAACAATATATCCTTCTGCAGTAATTATGAAAGATGTTGCCTTTTTTCTGAAGCTCATTAAGTCTATTCTTTTTTTTTCCTTTCAAGTTTTCAGTTCATTTTTTAAAACTTATTTTCAAAGACAGAAATTTTAAAAAGCATCTTTGGTTAAAAAATTGCAATCAAAACATCAGATGAAAGCGTGTGGGCTGGTTGAAGGCTTTGATCTGCTGAGGTAACAGGCAATTAAAGCTCAGGAAGTTTAATTAAAACGGATCTTAGGTTGTTGGGTTTTTCCATCACGACTGAAGGGTAAATGTGGAAGTGTGCTACTCATATTGTTGAGTTGTGTGGACAGGAAGGAAGTGGAAACACTGCTGCTCTTTGCTCTGTGAGCAAATCAAATATTTTCCTTCATCTTATAATCCTTAAAACTGCACTAATCAATTTTTTTATGATACAAAATGGATTCAATCAGTATGTTTACAGTAGGATTATATCTCAAATTTACATTGCATTTTATCATCTTTTGATTTTTATAGCCTACTAATGTATTTTATGGTCCAATTGGAGAGATATTTAAATCACTGTACATGCTCTCTGCCAGCATCAAACAGCACAAAGTTAGAAACAAGCTTTAGGAGGATTTAGGAGCTAAAGAGACAGATATTTTCCTCTGTTAGCAGTGAACAAACCAGAACTAAAAGAAGAGTGAATGCTGGAGTTAAATTTATCAGGTGGCGCCACACCAAATGAACGCTATTGTTGTTCAGCGTCTGCTGGGTGTGTGAATAGACGGCGATCATAGAGGCAAAGATCTGTTCCACTGGCTTCATTCAGTGGAGTCTTTCATTCAGCGTTTCTTTCATCATTTTTTTTGTAAAGAGGGAGGAAAAAAAATCAATCATTGTAACTTAGTTTCATCCACATCCATAATTTTCACCGACACTATTCAAAGGGACATATTTCTAACTTTTCAGCTGTAATCCCTACTTCCTAAAAATCTCTATTGTTTGGCTGCCAAATTCACAAAACCTAAACTGCAATTATTGAAAATGATGGTTATAATATAAACCTATAGGAATGTTACACTATCTAGGAGCAGCGTTGGGGGTAACGTGTTACAAAAGTAATGTATTGATTTTAGCAGGATAACATATCATGTTAGATGTGTGATTATTATGTCAAGTAACCAGTGTTTCCACAAGAAATGATGGTTTTGTTTTTTTTAAGAATTCTTCCACACTATGTTCTGTTCAACCAATAGAAAAAAACACACACAAAAAACCCAACACTAATTTCCTGTCACTTAAATTCAATGGCTGAAATAGCTGCCGAGTCAGACTCTACATTTTTGAGATGAGTATGATCCCATGACTTTCAGTTTATCCAAAATAAGGACAGTAACATAATAGTCAGGTGCAATCTATGTGTACGGAAGCAGCAGGAACTCTCTACATCAATAAAGAATTCTTCTATTCTGTTATAAACTATTTTTTGTCAGCAACAAAGGCAAAAGCTTTTGTGATAATAGTGACTGTTATTATATTGTGCTGTGAGCCTGCACTGGACCTGATACTAGGCCTGTCAAGATAACTACTTTTGTTGGCAAATAAAATGTTGATAAGTCGATAGTCGATAACATAATTATTGTGACAGGTCCAGCTGTTACATTAAGCTGTTAGAGTTTTTACTCATTTCATTAAGCTTAGGGTTAGACTAATACCTGACTGCAGCTTTTGCACTTGCAAAATGCCGACCAACAAGAGAAGACAGGTTCTTGCACTTACAGTTTCAGGTCTACATATGTCATTAAGCTATGACATATTTTTTAACTACAATAGACGTGAGCTGCTATGAAACATTACCCTGTTCCATTTCAGAATGCCTAGTCGTACTTAAGTGGTTATTTTGGTGAAAGTAACTCAAAAGTAATGTAATAAGTACCAATGTATAACTATACAGAGAAAATAATATTGTAAAGTAACTAATTATACTAAGTTAAAGTAAATAGTATTGTATAACATATTACATTATGAAAGTAACTTGTTCAACACTGTCCGAGAGACTCCTGTGTTTTATCTGTTAAAGGTAGAATATGTAGAATGAGCAGAACAACGCCATCTAATGTCTCGAGATCGTAGTCGCAACAACCAAAAAGTAATTCCAGCAGTCGGGTTGCCAGGTCCGGTGCCGGATTTTATTTTAGCTCTAACTCTGTAAATATACCACTTTATCCACATGTCTAACCTTTTTAGGCGAGAAAGTAGCCCTTTAGATCCACAATGTGACGCTAATTTGTCCAAATAACATCTGCTTAAAGTTTTGTTCCTGCGAATTCGGAGCCACTCATTAAGAAAACCATAACGATAGAGTTGGTGCTTTTATTTTGAAAACAGGAAGCGAACATACCCTCGCTGTAACTGACTTGAAACCACCAAGGTACATTACATTGTAACGCCAATGGGAGTAGCAGTTAAACCTGGCGAGCGTACCTATTTTCCCCGGGTCCTATGTTCCCCGATCGCGGCTAACTCGGTTGCTAGCACGTCATTTTTACACACACCAAACACAACTCAAACACCAAGCATATTAATGATCAAATATCAAAATCCGAATAGCGTCAGAAAGTCAACCCACTCTCCACATTTCCATTGCTACCGTTTTGATACTTCATGGTACACAAACAAATAGCATCTCATATGAAAGCTAAGACCCTGGCGAGTTCAACAGTACCACTATTATTGCGCTAAAAACTCAGTGAACCAGCAGCCAAAGAATACAAAGGTAAACAACCACTTATTTACAGCGACTAACAGATATTCTGTCTTACCTTCGAAGTTTTGTGATGAAAAGTTGTATTTGAGAGCAAAAAACGCTGGTTTTAGTAAGTCCAACACGGCTGTGTTTGTTTACAACTCCATTTCACCCAGTGCCAGCCTACAGTAGCTGCGCAGGAACAACAGACAACCCTGGCAACCCGCAATTCCGGCCGCTTATTGGCTGGTACAATGAACGTCATTGTCGAACCTGTCAAAAAAAAATTAAAATATTAATTCAGACTAATTTTTTTTTATTTTTTATGGAAAAGCAATACTTTCATTCTGTACCCCTCAAAACGCCCCGTGGCTATATTATTTTTAAAAATATATAGCTTTTAATAAATATTCTAAATATTGAGGATATTGTTTTAAAGAATATGGAGGAAAACACTAAGGACACCAATTACCCTTTATCATTTCGCAACTTCGTTTCAGCTCTAAAAAATGTTCTGGAAGGTGGTTTAGTGGTTAGAGCGCATGCGACATAATCACAGCGTCCCTGGTTTGAACCTACCAGGGACCTATGCTGCAGGTCATTCCCCTCTCTCTCTTCCTGTTGCCTGTAGGCCTCTCTGCCAGCTACTGACTGAATAAAGGCAAAAAAGCCCAAAATAAATCTTTAAAAAAAAAAAAAAAATTAAGTCCTGGTTGAATTATCGACACCTATGGTCCCTAGTGGTACTGCAACAAAAGAGGGGCAACTGGTGCCTGTTTTCACAGTGTAAAGCTGATTCATTTCATGATGTAGTTTTTTTTTTTTTTGCATTATTGTTTGATGTGCTTTTGCTTCTTTTGAGAAAGCTGTAGGATAATGAGGCTGAACACAAACTGCAAAGTAAAAGAATAAGGCATCCAATATCAATACACAAAGCACTCCATTTTAATCCCTTTCCCTGCTCTATTGCTAACTCCCGTGGGAAAAGCAATTTTGAGTATATAAGCTTATAGCAGATCAATACAAATTATGGAGCAGGGCGTTGCCTTCTCATCGTTCTTTTTAAAAAGACCTAATTAATTGGGTACAGTACTGTGAGGAGTTTACAGGAAACAGTCAGCAGATAGTTAGAGGGTTGATTTCTTGCTCAGCATTCGTTGGCGTTTACTTTCCATTCCGACCTGCTACATATGTCATTACTGAGCTGCTGCAGAGTGGTTCAGTTTATGGTTGGACGTATAGCATATTTCCACACGTGTGTATGAGGACACACATGGACACTCACAAATGTACACACTCACACGCTTTAAGGGTCGATTTATAATCTTCAAGATGACTTTCCCATAGTCCAGTGCCCCGGTTATTACCTTTCCATGTAATTTGATTTCAAGGAAATTAAAAACTGATTGCACTGGGGTTTCGATTCAGCCCACCAATGCTGCAACACACACACTCAAAAAGCACACACACACACACACATACACAGTGCTAATAGTGAAATGTAATCACTTCAGGAGATGATACAGTAGGAAGGAGCATTTCGGTTCCCGTCTCATTATTTGATGATGCTACGTGTTGCAGATGAAAAGGTGTGTTATCAAAGGAGCACTTACCGAAATCAGTTTGTGACTTGAAAGTGCCATGTTTGATCATTTTATTGGTGTCATTCTTATACATGTATATTGATAGCATGTAAATTGCATAAGTAAATTACATGTGTGGAGATACATTCATTAAAAAGGCTGATGAAAGTCCACACACTGTAGCTCCAAATGCAGATGTAGTTCTAATGGCTTATAAAGAGAGGATGGATATCAAGGTTCTTTGGTCCAGAGTCTGGTTTAAATCGTTTTATTCCAGATGTGTGCGTCTACACAACTTTTTTTTAGAGAAACATTCTTACCATTGTTTTTAATAAGAATTACATTCCTTCAAGTTTCTGCTTTGGTGTTTGTCATGCAGCAGTTCTGCTTAACAGATGACAGATGAGATAAATTACTTTAAGAATATGAGCTAATCATTAATGAATGCTAATCCACACCTGGATAACACCTCTGAGGCTACATAGTCTCACCTTCAAAAACACAAAAAGAAAATCAGTTGTGTACTGACATTTGTTCAAATGTCAGCTTTTTTCCTCTTCTTCTTGTTCCTTTTGGGCAGATGCACCGCTGACTTCAAAAGCTTCATGATTCTAAACAAGGTGTATGTGTGCATGTGTGTGTGTGTGTGTGTGTGTGTGTGTGTGCGCACACTGGTGCTACATGAATGTGTGCATGGGATTTAGAGGTGAAACTAAAAGAAAAAAAAGAGAACAACTAAACTAAAATCCATGCTGTCATAAATATTCATCTGGCAAAGAACATGACTTTATTTTCCCTGAGCTGGCTGCACATTATGTTTCCAGACAATTAATGCTCATCTGCTCACAGCTACTCTATGAAAATGAACCTTTTCTTCTTCTTTTTTTGGGAATAATTTTGTGAACATGAATAATTGTAATCCTTAACATTGTAATGACATATTTTGCATGTAAATGATGAATCTTTTGTTTGAAAATAGTGGATTGGTCAGATGTTTGTAATAATAGGGGGTAATGGTGCAAAGCACAATAAGTACTTCATTTTGAAAACTGTGCTAATGTCTGTGCTTGTTAATGCTCATCTCTGGCAGAAAAGCAGAACAGTTATAGGATTTAAAGGAGCAATTTGACACTGGTGCACATTAGCCTTTCAGCTGCAGGTGCCACATAATAGTAAAGAAAAGACTTCAATTGTTTCCTAACAAACTCCACAGACATTTTACACCACACAGAATTTTGAGAGACCATGAGGGTTGGACCTCAAAAACATCATGCTGCTTTGAAGAAGAGCTATTAAGCTATTAAGACCATAAACACATCAGGAAACACTGAGATAGTATGTCAAGAGAGAAATAGGGTAATTTCTTTATTGACTTCCATACAATCAGAGTTCTTGATGGAGCCAGTGGAGTCGCCCCCTGCTGGCCATTAGAAAGAATGTATGTTTAAGTCACTTCCACATTAGCTTAGGTGGTTTCACTTTAAACACAAAGGTCTTGGAGAAAACTAGCTATAAAACTGTGGCCAAGATCTGGGAAGATATCAGCTTCCTGCTCAAGGGTACTTCAACAAGGTGGCTCCAAAATCTAAATGAATAAAACTGATCCCAAATGCTCCTATAAAAAAGGAAGCCCTGCTTTAGTAATCTTTTCATCCAAAACTTTCATTACCCCTGAGTCTGCCTGGCACTGACCTTTTTTGACTGGTTTCAGTCATGAAAGCTTAAATGTGGCATCTGAATGAATGCCAGCATCAGATAAAGATCAGTCTGATGTTCCCACGAAAGCAGCGATTGTGATCAAATGTCAGCCATTTCACACTCTTTTTTTGTTTGTTTGTTTGTTTGTTTGCTTACCTCCGTTGCTACATTTAATAATGGTGAATCTTATCTTTCTATTGCAGCCTGAGGAGAAAGTTTATCACATAATGAAGAGATCAAATCGGTTAGCTTGGAAAAAATAACTTTTCATTTATGATACTGTATGCCTCCCACCTACCTTAGTGTATAAGGTAGGTACAGTATGAGTGTATGGTAATGAGTATATGGCTTCAGTAGGAGCCATCGCAGAGGATGTCAAACTCGGTTATTACACATTCTACTGTAAAGGTTTTACAGAGGTAATCATCTGGTGGAACTGTAGAGCTAGCACACACAAATACTCTCAAGTCTGAAACCTTAACCATTTAAGCTGGTGTAATTATAGTCACAATGACACAATATAATCAACGCACTAGAAAGCACCACTGTCAAATGAGAACAAGGAGTGATCCCTTTTTTATTCTTATTGTGTTGGTTTTTTTCTGTACTTGAAGTTTAAAGATTCTGTCCAACCACGTTTTCAGACATGAATGAACATATTTCTTAACTCAAAAGTTTAACTGTTGATTCAAGAGGTCTTAAGATCCTGATTCTTATGTAGGTTTCATACTGGATTACGTGACAAATCATGCTCCTATAGCTGTGCACTTCAAACTCACATTTAAAAAGTTGAGCTCAAAGAAAGTTTCAGCAGATGAATGTGAAAACAGCCTTCTGGTCACATACATCATTCTGCACAGTGAAGCTCAAACATCCAAATGAAGGAACAAGAAGAAAAATCCATTTATGAATGTAAGAGGACTTTAAGTTAAAAAAAAGAAAAAAAAGAAGATGTTTTGATTTAAACTTTGAGCTGTTCTCTCAGTAAATTAGTTTTTTCAAAAATCTGTTTTGTCAGTATGTGTGTGTGTGTGTTGGGATAAATCTTATTAACAGAGCAATCATTTCCAAAATGACCAGCAGCACATTTATTAGAGGGTCTGAATTTAGCGATCGAGATTGTAATGACTTTGTATTTCTTGAGAAGTTCATGCTTGGGGTTGTACTTGACGGTTCTGCCTTGGCTTTAACCTCAAACTATGGTAGTTGCAGCTTAGTCTGGAAGTAGACTATGTGATTATTGGACTACACAAGTAAACGTAACTTGCCTCCAGTTTGAAAGCTCTTAAAAAGCCCAAGACACTGATGGAGGTTTGTAATCCTTTGTGGTTCAAACACAGTATTCTAAGTTGATACAGTTGCTAAAGATAAAAAAGTATACCGACAGTCACATCCAGGATTGATGTTACTGTTGTGTCAGTTATGTGTTATGATTATGAGACGTGGATCTAGATCTTTGAGCCAGTGGGTGGCTTTGTAAATGAAAACGGTGACATGAATGTGTAGTCAGAAGTATTTAAAGCCACAATACAAAGAGCTTAGATAAGTCTATGTATGTTGGTTATTCATAGGCAACCTGCCATTCAGAGTGAAACAGCTCATAGGCAGGCCCAATAAATGCTGCTGCCTGCTGCTCTCTTTTGATTCACAGGTTTCCACTGTAGCTAGCTTGGGGCAGAGCGTACAGTGACCTGCCATGCTAAATGAGCAGCACCAAGGCAGCATCTTGTCATTTAAAATGCTTTTGTTAGCTCAGCACTGTATGTTGCTTTTTCTATTTTTATGTGGCTGCCCACGTTCTGACTTAAACTGTATAAATGTATAGTTTGAGCTTTGTGAAGTCTGTGTGGACTGATATATCAGGGAGTTATGGCTGGAGACACATTTTAAGGAAAGACTAATAATTTCAGGACTTACTTGTAAAGTTGTGCATATTGTTCAAATGAATGTTTGTCCACTACAAATGAGTGTGTCGGATAATATTACAATAACTATACTACTACTGGGGATGTCATATCATACAGAATCCCTCTAATCAGCTTTGTATTAATGTCATTTGTTCCGTGATTGCTCATTTTGTGTTGGATTTTGACTTTGACAAACTTCACATATGATTTGTACTGAGGGGGGGGGTATTGTCTCCTGTTTTGAGTATAAAGAAAATAAAATATGTAACATTGTAAACCTGTTTATCTTATCAGGTAGATTTCACATCCACAAAGCCAGAATATTAAAGACAACCCCTACATTCATTCTGTAGTAAAGGACACAGCAATAAGATATCATAGACAATCCTGTACTATGAAGTGCAATATTATTATTTATTTTAAGTGCAATACAAGCAGCATCTGGCTGTGGACGTAGGTACTTAGTACTGTGTATGAATGATTGAATGTGTGATTGTGTGTGTGTGTGTGTGTGTGTGTGTGTGTGTGTGTGTGTGTGTGTGTGTGATTTTAACTTAAATTTTACTTCTTAAAACTATCTGTTTATTAGAGCTCCACTCAGGCAGTGCAACATTGTATACCTGTACAATCACAATGAACTATTCTATTCTAAACGATTCCAGATAGATACAAGATATTGGAGTCTTTATATTGTACGAAAATAAGAAAAGTATATATACTTATATATTATAGTATAATTTTTATGTTCACATTGTTATTAAAAAGGTGCTTGCATTCATTTTTGCATCAGTAATTCTGATTCCTCTCTTGGGACTGACCAGATGCTAAAATATGGCCTGTGCCTTGTTGTTTTTTAGCTAGCAGACCAAGCTCTAGGAGGCCAGGCAGGTCTTATCACACCCCCAGCTGGAAAATGACAATGAACTGTCCAGCTGGAATTAATTGCTCTCACATCACACAAAACACAACTGACCTTTCTCACGGCGGAGATTTTGACACGTCCTAGCATGGGAAGCACATCTGTAACCGCTACCGCTGATGATGGCCTCTTTCCATTTAGGTGTGCCAGTAAAACCCATGCCAGTCAGCCAGTGTGCACAATAGCAGGACCCTGGCACGGAGCGCCTCGATGGGATTCAGTGATGATTAATGGTATTTGGTACATCTGTGTTTGAAAAAGGCGAAAAAAAAACATTGTGTGAGAAAGATCTGTCACTGGGACATGTTGCACGTGCACACAGACACACACACACACACACACACACACACACACACACACACACACACACACACACACACACACACATACATACATGCAGAGAATGCAAATGCATATGGCATATACTATATGAAAAAAAAGCACAGCACAATCCAGCTGTTGCTACATCTGGGTTATGAGACCAATTAAAGTGATAGTGCTGGAGAAAAGATAGAAGGAAACTACATCTTCAGTTATTTGCTATAGTGTGGTGCTATTTTTAACCTGACTGTGGAATGTAGAGGAGGACATTATACTTTAACATACAGGTGGGAGCGAGAGCTTTTCACACCGCATGATGGAAAGCAGCCAAGCTCCAGCAAACACGTCCTCTCAGTGCAATGAGCATGTTTCATTTACGCTCCGCTGCTGTTTCTCTGTGATTTCTATAATTTTATTTGGTCTAATTGACTGTAATTGGATGTTAGAACAGTTCATCAGTGAGTAATAAAAGTGATAGTTTGTTTCTTTTTAGTGTTGTTGTCTTCTTGCAATTTCTCCCTATCTCTACCAGCAAATAAAATAAAATAAATGTTTGTTACATAAAGAGAAAAAACTTTAGGGGTGAGAAAAAGAAAAAAAAAGCTTTCCACAAGGTCTTTTGGGAAAAAGGCAGAACATCTCCAAAAAGTAGTCAGCGAGCAGTGTGAATCATTGTGAATAAATATAACCTGCTCGTGTGAAACTTTGAGTTTGTCACAGTGGTACATTTCCTGGCCTTTTGGGAGACATTGGAACTTCTCCAAACAGCACTCGGGCTGCAGATATGTGAATCGTAGAGGCATAAAATATAATCTGTGAGCATTAATGTAACCTGCAGAGAGAGGATGACTTAGAAAGAGAAGGGATAGAGTAGAAAGGTGGGAAAGAGAAACTAGATGACTGCAGAGAGAGATATGGATGGATGTCCACAGCTGTTTTTTAGAAGGAGCAGGCTTTCTCTTCAAGGCAGCTGTGTATACAAGTCAGATTTATTTGGCACTTCGTCCATGCTGCCTTTCTCGTAACAGCGAGGACTGTTTCCTTTCAGTGATGAATCACATGTTTTGTCAGTTGCAGAGACTTATGCTGCTTTAATTTCATTTTTTAAGCTATTTGTCTTCTGTTTCAACCCCTTAAGAGATTCAAAGGGGCTGTGATTCATTTTTAAAGGCCAGATTTTACTGGCATTCTGGCATCAAACTGAAAAACTTTGCATAGAAAGTAGCGATTATTTTTCATTAGACCTGTGTGGATATTGTGATTGCACAATAATTGATTGTGAAAACAAATTATGCGATCTTGTGTGTATGTGTAATGTAGATGGATGTGTGCGTTTGTGTTGGTTTAATGGATGTATCATTGTAATCTTACGCTGGGAAAACTGTTTCCTCACAGAACATTGCCACTCTCATGAAGCCACAATTACTCACCTTGATCGCTGCTTATGATTAGATTTAAAGGGAAAGTGCAGTTTGAAAGCTTGGTTAAAAGGTTAACTATGGTTTAGGTTAAAGGAAACAAACACAAGCAGTCAGATGATGTAAACAAGCTGACACATTAACCAGTTTATTTTGGAAGTTAAACTATTAAGCGTCAGCCACGTCACGTTTATTTTTTGCTACAAATTATGGAGAGTAGTATCAATAAGAGTAATGATAAGTATCAATATCAACGAGCAGCATTGGTATGGATATTGGTAATCCTAATGATATCCATCCCTACTGACATCATACCAATGTGAGGTCTACGAGTAGAGCAGGTAGGGTCATAAAGACACACCAACAGACGTGCAGCTGACGCAAAGTCAGCTAAAAATGTTCGTACACGTTTGTTTGAGCGTTGCCATTCAGATGAATGACACCAGTTTGATAATACATCTATGCTAAACTGAGATGGATGTTTATAACAGAATGTACCAGTATTAAATCTGTCTGATCACGTGTATCTGTTGATCTATTTTTACCAATGCTGCTGTGTGTGGAGATCTCAGTCATTAATTGCTTATTGACATTCATTTTAGTGCAGATCAGAGCGGGAAGGGTTATTTTCCACCTGTGAAATATTCTCATTAAGCTATGAAGTACTACACTACAATCTACTACACACAAAAGGATTATATAACAGGCACCCAGAGGCCCTAAACTATTGTGGAGTTTAGTAGCAGTTTTATATGAGTGAGTCTCTGTTCTGTCTTGTGGCACATTTAACACTATTTCACTGATCAACAGATGGCAGGTTTTACTAAGGCTAGGTAGCAGTAATAAATGCCTTTAAAAGGTATCAACTGAAATAAATCAATACCAAGTAGTATGGAAATGTCTCCCGTCAGAAGGTACCTGCAATACATCCTTTTTGCACCCAGAGCTAGAAAATATGACTATTTATATGGACTTGCTCACAGCCAATCAACATAAGCGTTCTTTGATTTAATGCAACATGTTATTGGTCCACTGCCACAGCAGCTACAACCTTCTGTGGTGGTGAAGTCGTAGTGAATTTGAGATAGCACACGAAGCAGTTCAGCAGCCAAGATGCCACCTAAACGCTATAAAGTGAGGCTACACTACACGCCTGTAACAACGGATAAAAGTGCACAACATGTGTAATGAGTATCAAATGAAGTACTCACTTGCTATCAGTATTACTTTAAAAAAGGTATTTGGATTGGTACAGTTAGGATAATTTTTTCAAAAGATACCCAGCCCTAGTTTTTACACAACAATGTACCAGCAAAGGCAGAAAATAAGAAAAATGCAAGATAGTAAATATGGATGTAAACAATGTAAAAAAAAAGAAAGTCAAATGATCAGACTTTAAGAGGATGGAAACTCCTTCAACACCTCAAGCATACAAACAACACAATTTGGTGGGAAACTATTTGTTTCTTTACCAGAAGACTCCACAGGGAACCTTTGATGAAGGCTTTTTTTTTACAATGAGAACAATTAGAATTTAACATACTGTGTCGAGTGATGATTATAAATGACAAAAGTTAAAGTTCTGTAGTTACAGTCTAATTCCAGTTACGATAGTGTTTTCCACCAACAATTATCATCTAATTATCTTCAGTAAGCAGAAGTGTGTATTTAGTCAGATTACTGCAATTCTATTCATAATCTATTCTGTTGGTATCTTCTTATCAAGTGGCTGATAATGTATGTCAAGAGTGGGCCTTTTCTTCTCATTCACACACTAGAAAAAGAGAGGGAGAGGGAGAGTAGGAGGAGCTCACAGTATTGGATACAGGGGAATCAAACACTTGATTGTCTCGGGACATAAAAATACATTAGCAATTAATTGGTATGTCATCCGACCACTACACCAACTTTGAATATCTCATCTTGGATCTTAATCTTATCTGTGATTGAGACAGAAATTGATTGTCTTTCGCTTGCAGAGAGGGCTGCCCTTTTTAAACTTTCGATCAGTAGTGATTCAGATAAGGCCCGCTCTGTGGGGGAATGTTATCATCGGCTGACATATTGGATGCTAGAAGAAACAGCAGACTGATCAAACATGCTTTGAATCGGCATTGGCAGCTTGGGACAAACATGCTGATTAAAATGCTGTGCTGGGGACAGAGAAAAAAGACCACACCAGCACATGATCCTACAGATTCACTCTAGGTCTCATAGAAATGATACCTTTCACATGCCTCCCTACTGCCATTGCACTATTGATGTAACCTTTCTGAACTGTCTTGAAATTCTTCTCTGATACTCCCGGTTTGTGTGGAGGGTTTACTATCATGGGAATTGTCTCTCTAGCTCTAAAGGCTGGCAATGTCAGTAACACCTTGACAATGAAATGACATGAAACGCAGACATTCATGAACATCTAAACCTAATGAACCCTGGGATAATATATTAGCTTGTGTTGTTAGTTGTCAAGGGAGATGGTCACCCACCTAGAGCCCGGTTCTGCCTGAGGTTTCTTCCCATTAAAAAGGAGTTTCTCCTTGCTGCTGTCGCCAAGTGCTGTTCATGTGGGAATGTTAGGTCTCTTTAAATTAAATTAATGAGTACGGGCTTGACCTGCTCTATGTGAAAAGTGCCTTCAGATTACTTTTGTTGTGATTTGGCGCTATATAAATAAAGATAGATAGATTGATGGTTGAGTTACAATACTCAACAAGCTTCCTAGCAGACAAAGGGAGCATCACCATAGATGTATAAAGAGAACTGGACGCTGTGTCAGAGGCGGGGCCCAGTTCATTCCTATCAAAGCTGCTCAGTGGCAGATAAAGCCAAAAAACCCTCTTCCAAATTGCTTCTGCATCATTGGGCCCATAGAGAAAGAAACACTTCCAACCTCAGCTCGCCCAGCTGGCTACTTAGGCCTGTCACAATAATTACTTCTGTTAGACGATATATTGTCTCAGAAATAATCGCGATAAACAATACTATTATCATCTGAAGATCATTTTAAACTACTGATATAATTAGAATATAATAGCATAATAATGCAGGGGGTGAGGGGTAGGATTGGAGAGTAGGCGCTACACTTCTGTGAAAACACAGATTGCCATTATGGACCGGGACAGTTATTTACCTTTAATTTTTCTGCAGTCTCCTCTCAGGACGTACACAGTGACGAATGGAGGAAACTACTTGCTTAGCCAATGTGACATGAATAGCCTCTTAGCTGCACCAATAGTGTACCGATATTGAGGTAAGTCATGTCCATGTATCATATGTCCATGTCTATACATAGACATGATAATGTGGGTAATTATTGTGACAGGTATGTGCTGATTTACAGACATTTCTTTCACAATAAAAGTCCATGGTAAAACATATTTTTGGGCCCAATAGCATCACGTGATGTTGTAATCACACAGTTTGGCTGCGATGTTAAATTGGCTTCAAAGCTCGGCACTCTTACTGGGGGCTTGGGAGTCATACAGTGATGTCATTGGTTGGGCTAATTATTGGGGGAATTTATTGTATTCAGTTAAATGTTTGGTTTAGTATTTATGTTATTTGTATTCAGCTCTGGCTTATGGTGAGGAGTATGCTGTTAACAATATGAGTGATACGAGTTACATTGTTCTTTACCTGTATTTCATGGAGGTTCTTATTCTTTTGATCATTTTTATCCATTATTAAGATTGATCATTTCCTCAAAAGCCTATACAGTTCTCTATCAGGGACCTGCTAGGTTAGCAAACAACATGCATACACAGTTTGCTTACGCTGTAGCAGCTGAGAACACACACTGTATCAGGTGTTGAGTGGAATTGATTTTTTCAAGAATCCAAAGGACTACAGTTGCATACAAAGTGGTATCTGATGTTCTCCTGGCACACATTGTATCATGTTAGGAGTACACACACACACACACACACACACACCAGTCAATAAACTACTTGCATCGTGCACAGTTTTGCTGCTGTGAAGAACAACATACACCTACATGAGAAAACATGCCATTATAAGTAGTTTCCAATTTAAAAACAGTGTTTGTAAGAGTTGTATAGACAAATTCAAACAGCCTGTTTTCACACTTGAATTTCCTTTACCACAAAATTGACTTCTGATAAAGCTTCACCAAAGAGAATAGTTTGTAATTGGCTGTCACAATTCCAGGAATTGTAATGAATTTCTTTTTTTTTCCTGACACTATTTCACATGGACTAGAAATGATTCATTTGAACCTCTGCCAGGGAATAAAACTGTAGGAGATTTTGCCAGGTCGCAAAACCATATGCACAGAGCCATTAATATTCAAATATATATATTATATTGAATGCTAATCTCAACCACTTTAAGATGTCGGAAATTTTCCAAATCAGGTTTTTTCTAAACCAGCATTTTAAAGCCTGAGTGTGGGAATCTGTTCTTCTTCATGTGTGGGCAGAATCAACATCATTTAAAACATGATGATATTTCTTGTTGAGGTGAATGTCTCACGAAGCAGTGTACAGCTGCAACCAGCATAGTGGTGGATTTAGATATTGGCAATATGGGCATCATACTGGGGGTGGAACAGAGCACGCACACCAAAAAAAAAAAGATGATTGGTTTTCTATCGCTCACTTGCACGTCATGTCTACTTTCTATAATGGCACTGTGAGGATCATTAACATTGTTGTTCTAGTTAGTGAACTAGCAGTTTCTACCTGCTGAGAAGATCTCACTGTCAGAAGTAGGAGAGGAGATGGAGGAGGATAACCTCAGGTGTCTAAGCTGAAAGTCTGAGGTAGGAGGAGCGGGGGAATCTAGCACAGCTATGGTAGCCTAATGATGCAAAAAGTGAAATTATTTTTATTTTTTTAAAGATTTTGTCTGGCATACACACCTTTATTTAGCAGAAGACAGATAGGAAACATGGGAGAGAGAGGGGGGGGGGTGTGACATGCAGTAAAGGACCTCTGACTGGGATCCGAAACGGGGTCAGCTACATACTGTATATAGCATGCGCTCTAACCACTGGACCACCTGCGCACCCAAAATAAGTTAGTCACACTACCAAAATAACACAACACAATTTATAAGTATGATGTTCAATTTATATATTTGTGTGATATAGGATTTGTACAACTATCTTTTATTCCTTTTTTTATTAGCAATATATTAAAATGTGTGATACTTTATTTTTTATATATTTATACTAGAATTGTTTCTGTTCTTCACACTTCATCACTGTATATCATTTTGGTATTTATAGTTGTTATTTCTATCTATCTATCTATCTATCTATCTATCTATCTATCTATTTATCTATCTATATGGGGGTGTGGGAGGGGTGCAAAACCTTTTACAGTGCTTGCATATTGCATACTGCATATGATAATTCATACTTAGAAAGTCAAACTGAAGTGACATTCTTTAAAAGATGATTAGTTAAAACATATCAAAATGCACCTGCATTGTTTGGCATTTTTTGAATTTCACTGAAATAACTATTTTTCCAGTCATATATTTCATCATTGAAGTTTTCTTAAAATAGTGTTTTAAAATCTCGTCTCATTCTCGTGAGCCCAATATCATGTATCTTCTCATCTTGTGAGCTGAGTGTATCATCACACGCCTAGACAACACTGTGAGAAATAGTTTCATCTTATTGTATTCAAATATTAAACACATTTTTAACCTAACATTTCAAGAGTATTTTTTTTTCTTGTACTTAGTTGGTTCAATCACTTTTTTGTCTAGTGTCAACTTTCTTTCTTAGTCTTTGCTAATTCTGATCCTCGCTCCCTGTCGTCTGAAAGCTGTGACAACTCAGTTAAAGCGCTTTCTCCCTCTCGGCCAATATCTTCTTTGGAGTCGACTATGCACAGAAGAGGAGAGGGAGACGGCAAACAGACTCCCAGCTCTGATGAAGAGCGCAGAACCGCTGCATTTATCAGCACACAACAGAGAGGAGTTCTGCACCGACATCCGCACACACACACACACACACACACACACACCAATTGTAAAACTCAACATATGACATCAAAAGTGCAGAAAACACACCTACACACCTACACACCTACACACACACACACACACACACACACACACACACACACACAATTGTCTGATGAGCCATTCAACTGCGGTGGATCCTATCAGTCATGTTGTTGGACTTTTCCCCCCTCCAGACTGTGTGTGTGTGTGTGTGTGTGTGTGTGTGTGTGTGTGTGTGTGTGTGTGTGTGTGTGTGCCTCTCTGTAAACTTGTTGTTGCCTGCAGATGTTAAATAGTCTATTAAAACACTGGATCACAAACACTGTGGTTTTCAGTGCTTGGACTCTCAGGGGGTCTTTGTAAGATTATTTTGGGTTATTACAGCTTTACTCAAGCTTATAGTCATTTTTTTCCTGGTGGAAAATTTATGACCACCATTTTGCAAGAGAGTTTATACAGTAAGTGATGTGAATGAGAAGCTGTGGTTGCTTATTTAGGGAAATTAAAACCTATTGCAGCATTTGTGATTCACTTCTGTAAACAAACCATTTACCTCAAATCCAACAGTGATGTGTGTTGTAATGCTTAATCTTCTGGTTGGAAGACAAATGTCGTCAGTATTGTGGTGCAAGTTGATCCTGAGATGAGTATGGAAGTGTTTTTGTTGCATTAAGTGCATTTTAGATGTGAAATGAACTGTGGTGTTGAGCTGCATGTTGCTAAAGAGAACTACACTAGCGCCTGCCTGAACCCAAGAAGTAAAGTCGTGGAACCAAAACGGTGAGCTGAAAAACATTCAAATGCACAAAGAGCTTAGAGGAACTATACAGAGTTGGTGATAATTCTCTGTGGGTTTCTCTCTATCAGCAGTACCTTTCATATTACACACTGTCATTTGAACCCATGTGGATGAAAAAGTATTTATTGGTGTGGGTTTAATCTCGGTTTGTCTCATTTCATTACATTGGTTAAATGAAATTACAAATCCAAATGGCAGATGGAAAAAAGAAAAAGAAAAGAAAAAACACTGTTGTCTTCACAGTGGTAAAGAGGACCACTTTTTTTTTTTTTTAAATGATAATTGGGTATCTGCAGCCTGCATCAGCACTCTGTCATGGCTTATTATGCAGGAATCATCTGGATGTAATGGATATTTTGCTGCCAATAATTACTTAAGCCCTCAAAAAAAAAAGAGAGAGAGAGAATCTCTTTCTTTTTATTCTGGTCCACAGCTGAGCCGCGAGCTAAACTCTAAATGACATGACCAAATGAATTTGTACTGAATCTGCCCTGTGGGCACTAAGGAGCGGGTAAAAGCTGCTTATTTCTGAGCTGATACAAAGCCCACACAGAAAAGTAATAGTCAAACTCACACAGTGGGGTGAATGCGTAAACACATCAGCACCTTCCCCGGGGGTTAGGAGATTACTTCCTTCACCTACTGCAACTTTCCTCTTTAGTTAGAAAACTGTCACAAGACAATAATTGTTCAGATAAAACAGACTCTGGCTAATGTTTTACAATGTGTCTTGTTTCATCTCGTTAGGATAAAAAGGTGTTCCTCTACCTTTCCTTCCACCCACTGCTCCTAAATCACAGAATTCCCAGCACCGCAAACATCATTATTAATGCATGATTGCTCCTCTGGGGTTTGGTTACCGTCATTTTTCAAAATTCCTCAGCCTGCAGTCATTAACACTCTTAGTGCTCTGTTATTATGGAGCACTTTGTCTCTGAACAATTCAAATCATTACTGTGGTTAGTACAAAGACCCCAGCAGCTTGCCAGGTCCCTTTACATTTGACACTGCTAAAACACTACAGAGTGAGTAAAGCCAGCCAAAATCCAAATGGCTAAAACCAGCCAGCATGTCTAATAGTGCTTTGTTACTGTGTGTGAGAGAGAGCGAGAGAGCAATATATGGACAGAAAATGTGTCACTAGAAACTGAATTTTGAATCATTCATATTTGAATTGCTTAACTTGAATAACTGCATTGGAAAACTGAAACTGTATTTGATCCTTGCTGGAAATTCAACCCTCTGAATACATCAACATTCAGTTATCATAATTCAATTTTAGGTTTACTGAGACACACATCTGGTGGTTGAAGAAGAGCAATCAAATGCAGATTCCAGTCTTTCTTCTCAATGATATCATCGACCAGTGGAAGCTAGAAATCTCAAAGTTCGAAGTTTTTCCTCTGTTTTGTTTACCTATTTGGAGAAAAATTACTTTTTGAGTTTTAACCATGATCTGTTGCCATGGTAACATTTTTGACACTTCAAGCTAAGCACTAGTTTTTGGCACGTGGAAGGCTCCATTCACAGGTTTGTATAAACTTACCATGAATATGAATGTGTGAATCTCCATTGCTCTTCCTCAACAACCAGGAGTGTATCTCAGTGAACTGAAACTGAACTGCAAGAACTGGATTTGAATTGTGAGAACTGAATGTGGATTTTCAGTGAGGATCAAATACAACTTCAAGCTGACTGAATTCATTCTTGTAATATTACTTTCAGTTTCCAGTTTGCTAGAATTTAGTTTCAAACTAATAAATTCAATTTCAAATGATGCAATTTTGATGTCAGTTTTTATTGCAGTTATTCAAGTTAAACAATAATGTAAAGATTCAGGTTCAGTTTCTAGTGACAACATTTCTGTCCATACCACTGAGATAAATCAGCACTGATACAGTGGATGGATGCTCTCACAGCTACATTTGACAAACCTGTAACCTTAACTGTTATTAAAGCAAGGGTTCGGCGTAATTTCGACCTAGCGTCATATGCACCATGAGGTCTATCTAAACACCTCCTCAGCCGTTCATTTTCATTTGGTCGCAGAATAGTGGAGTTAGAGCCATCAGCCGAATGTCTTATTACAGGCTCTAACGGGACCACCAGTGTATCTGGTAAATGACCCCACTAATAATGCCTGGATTGTTATCAAACTTCTACAGTAGTACAAATAGGGTCTTTACTCATAAATCCATGCATTGGAAAGTTTGTAAGTACACAAGGAGTTTATTAAAATAACACTTACCTGATGGCTTTTACTCTGCTGCTACTGCTAAAGCTGTAAACATCGTCAAAATATCGTGCACAGATCTTTAGATGTGTTGTGCGGGTATCTCGCGAGACCACACAGTATTTCAGTGATCAATGTTTACAGCTTTAGCAGTAGCAGCAGACTAAAAGCCATCAGGTAAGTGTTCACCTGCTGTTAATTTACCGCTTTGGTCCCAAGGAACATATATCAGCAACTCGACCAGGTAGCCAAGAATTTTGGTGTATAATTTTGGTGTATGTTGCCAAAGGGTGATTACTAGTATTTGACCCTGCAAACTCTAGCTGAAAACCAACGACAGAAATAGTGTATTTTCATCAAATTTGCTGTGGATATTCAAATTCCCCTCAGGATGAATTGTACATGTTTTCGGTAAGGCTACAACCTTTCCTTTAGTGGCATCATTGAGACAAAAACTCCATAAGATTTGCTTCACACATAGACAGACCCCATTCATGTACAACTACTTAGCATTTGTTAATGTAGCCAGGCCCGTCGCAACAGGACAGGCAAACCAAGCAATTGCCTGGGGCCCCGAGCTGGCCGGGGGCCCCCAGACAACGACTGGTTTTGAATTGAATGCAACGACAAACTGTGTGCTCGTCCCTTTAATGCTGTGATGGTCAATACAGGAAAGTGCAGCGACACTGTTATCGGAATCCCCCTCAAGGGGGCCCCCACACTGTACCTAACCTAACCGCTAATACTATTACGGCTGTGAGCAACCATACAATGCGTGAGTGGTCTTGAATGAATCAGGACAATCTAAGCTTTCTAACATTGCACGGAATGAATATATATGTTTAAGGGTTGCTGTTTAAAACATTCAGAAGAACGTGTCGCTACCTACTAACATCCGTCCCGTCCCGTAAGAGGAACAGCGTGCATTAAGAGGATAAACTGCTCTTCATTCATAGGAACATACACTCTGCCTTTTCACTCTAGAATACGGTGTGTAATGTGTGTCTATGTGTGTGTGTTTAATCCAAGACATGATGTAGTCATGCATTGGAGTGGAGGAATGTTAGCATTGATGTGGCAGGTACAGAATTACGAGTTGGTTTTTTACATTGATCAGAGTCAACTGACTCACTTGCGTTGCTGCTGCCTCTACCGCTACTCGTTTTTTGTTTTCAAACGACGCATCGACGGACAGTTTTTGCGTCAACGTATTTTTTGCGTCAGCGTAATCGATTACGTCGACGCGTCGCCCCAGCCCTACTTTGAAGCTGATAAAGACATATATGAGGTCCACCATGAGCCAAGAGAGACTCACAGGACTGGCCGTTATGTCTATTGAGCGTGATGTTCGCCGGTCTTTGGACATGGAGGACATTGTGGTTGCCTTTGCTGAAGCCAAGGCTTGCAAACAGCAGATGTATATTTTGCATATTTTTTAACGGTTAATCTTATATGTGTGTGTTCTTTTATCTATGTTGGATTTTATATTTAATACCGAATTTTCACTTTGTTTATATGTTGATTGCAAATGTTCAAATAAAATAAGTAAACATATGTGTGCAGTAGCCTATATGCAACATTTGTAAGCAATATTTGTTAAGAAATATTTTATTGATATAATGTGTGGTTGAACTTCAACAGTGTGTCTATGCTGTGGTTCCTGTAGGCTTTGGGCGGGCGGGGCGTAGGTTTTTTTTGCTGTGGTCCAGGGGTGTCAGCGTCGGTGGGCGGTGGTGGTGGGGGGGGCCTCCAAGTTCATTTTGCTTGGGGCCCCCAAATTCCTTGAAACGGCCCTGAATGTAGCACTATGTGAAACAACACTGCCCCCGCAGTCATTTGAATGTGGTAATATTGAGTTACCAATGCAAAGGGCTCCAGCAAAACTACACTAGCTCGCTCCGAAAAAAAAAGTCAACTTCAATCAACTCTTGACAGTTTGCAATGCAGCATCATCAGGCAAGGCGCTATGTTGGTCACAATGTACCAGACAAAAGTTTGAACCTTTCCCATAAAGTGTGTCCAAACTCATTCTCCTGGTAGATTGCTTGTAACGTCAATGTCATACCTCGCAATCGTCACAATGAAAGACAGAATAATAGGCTGTCTCAGATGATTACAAAAGTGCTTGACAGTGTTTTGATGTATGATAAGCACTGGACTTCTTGGGTCATATTTGATTGCCTCACCAGTATCTGAAACAATATGCCCTAAACAACACAGACCCTTTTTTTTTAGGGTTTTATTCACCAACAAGCATAGAGAGACGGTCCTCTCAAGAAAAGCAACGCTATCAGAGGAGGAGTGGAGGAGGGGTATAACCTAACAGTGGACTTGGATACTGATGTTTCCCGTTTCCAACAATGAGTGTCACATTGCCAACCATGAGTCAGGACTTTTTAAAAATGTAACCACACAACCTGAGGTGGTCTGACTTTCAGGAAGTAGTAACTTAACCAACACTAAACGTTTCTCAAAACCCAAACCATGATGTTTCACTAAACCTAACCGACTTTTGTGCCTAACCCTAACGAGATCTTCATTAAACAGAATTATTTTAAACTGTGATTTGTAACAGTTTGGAAAGCACAGATAAATATGGCAAATTTCTCAAACAGGGATTAAGTCTGGTCCAAGACTAGACTTGTTGCTCAATGGATATTTTCACAGACTTCTGTCTTTAGTCTAGGACTAGTCTTAATCTCTGTCTGAGAAACCAGCCCATAATATCCTGCTGATCACTGCTGATAGGAGCTCCACAGTAGAAAATGCCCCAATGTGTCGTTTTGTTAAACAACCTGTTGAGTTATTTAACCCTTACATACTGTTCATATTCTACACCCACAGTTGTTCCCCGTCAGTTTTGACTTGGTCTAAAAATCTTCTCATAAAAAGTGTCTATACCAAATGTTGAACCACAGATGTGTTTAGAAAGCATCAATAGTCAATCTGACTGATCAATAAATGTGAAGTGATTAATGTTTCAGAGAGCAGAAAAAGTGTATTTTTTTAGGTTTTGGAGTATCTACTATCACACAATATCATGTCCTATTTTACCTAACACATGAAAATATAACATAGTAATAATGATTGAATGATGAATGATTATTGTATAACCATTAGAGCCACCAGTCTTCACAGCTACATCATAAAAAGAAGTCTTCATAACTACTATCTTATTAAAACTATTAACTATTCATTTAATTAACAGACTTGTCAATAGATATGGGTCAAATATGACCCAGAACAGTCTCAATGTACACAAATGTGTAGCACCTATACAACATTTTAAAATATTTTCTTTTTTGTGTATTTTTTACCACTTTAGGAAAAGTCATCAAATTTCAGGGTGTTTTTACAGTTATCAAATGTCAAAACAGATCACATTTGACCCAAACAGTGTGTAGGGGTTCATTTGGAGGGCTTGTTGCAATCATTTAATATTGAAACTACCATGTATGTTCGTCCTGGGGCACTCCTGTGGCATAGATGTTAAGACCTTTGTTGCATATCTCTCTCCCTTCATTTCCTGTCATCTGGCTCCTGGCACTGTCAAATAAAAGACACAAAATGCCGAAAAATAATTTAAAAAATATGTTCATCCCAAGCATATCTGGAAAAACTGTCTATGGTTTCATTAGTTTTCCTATAAAATGTACAATGAATATTTTAATGGTTGTTTTTAGACAACTTAAAGTACCTGGTTAAGTTTAAAGAAAGATCATGGTGTACGGGTTACTACACTTGGAAACAGACACTACCTCCATTATTTCATTTATGAGGGGGCAACTAAATAAATCTAATTAAGCACTCTTAGGTCTGAAAGTTGTGAATTCACAATACAGGGATCTTCATCTCTGTTGTAAAGGAATACACAAAAATGTAATGAATTGGCTTCATCTTACTGACTCGTGGGCTTTCTTCTAGCAACACACTTCTACTAGCAGTGGAGTATCTTTCATGCATTTTATTGTCAAATGAGAATGAGTGAGTTATGAAATGGACTCAAACATACATTAAATGGCTATATAACATTCAATTACTCTCCAGACAGTGTAAGATGCCATTTCATTGAATAAATGCTCACATGGACTATGTAATGTATTGCCTTGCTGAATGAAGTAGCTCTAATGCAAGTCATTACTTGTGTCCCAGCGCTGGAGAGTATCTGCCGTCATCCATCATCCTCTCTGACAAGCACAATTATATCCTGAGCTATGCAGACAGCAGGTTCTCACAGAAACATGACAGCAGCCCACCGATATAATTGCATCCTTGCACGTAGTCATGTCTGGCTCTCCTTTGTTCAAATGCTTTGGGTTCCCCTCTCCTCCACAATACTCCAGGTGGTTTCTGATCTACACGTAGTTGGAAGTCAGAGCAGTTGGAGGATGAAACACAGCGTCAGCAAAGTGAGATAATCCATCACAAAGACGATGACTGTTTGGTTTTGACATTATTTAATTGTGCAGGATTTGGCTGTTTTCATGTCAGGGCTGAATCACATTACACCGTGCGTACTGTCAATCACCTGACACCAACAGGAAGCTGTCAAAGTCCCTCCCAATCCAACAGCCTTTAACACCATGTGTTCTTCAAGGCTTTGTCAGGGTTTAAGCTGTGAAGTTTGTACTACAGGAGTTTCCAGAGGTAACACACAGAATAAGTAAAAGAAGGAGTGCAATGAGAAGAGTAAAGCTCCATGTTTCTTATGCTGTGTCAAATTGTCCATTCACTCTTCAATCAGAAACCTGTCAAACAGCAGATGTGTATTACTCAATGCGTGTTCTTCATCCATATTGGACTACTTCACAAAGGTTGCGTTAACCATATATTTTTTGTCAATGATGAAATTTTTTTAAATAAATGATGGAAAAATCTGAAGGCAATCAATCTTTTTAACAGATTACACTGAGAGTGATCCACTGTAACTTCTAGTTATTCACATTCATGTCCAGTTGGTGGTGAGTGTGCATATTAGTTAGCTATTATCTAGTCTTGTCTTATTTTGTCTTTAGTCTCACATGCATGACATTGTCTAGGTGGCTTTAGTCAATGCTGTGTTTATACATCTGTGCTATACACTAAAGCAAAATGTCACAGCAGGGAATTGTCTGAAGTTTCTTTGAAAAGCCAGAAAACTGTGACAGCGTTGATGAACAAGGTGAAAAATGAGAGACTGGTGCAAGGGAGGAACAAGCAACAGCTGATAACATGTGACCAGAGAGGACTTGATGAATGGACCAGGTGAGGCAGAAACAAAAATCAGTGAAGCGTCACGACGGCAAGTTCTGTGGCATCGTGCTCACACAGGCAAACACTCAACCCTTCTTAATTATTTTGTACACAGAGCAGGCTATATCACGGAGAGAAATAAATCAAAAAAGATTCCCTCTGAAACATATGGTCATCATGCTGACCTCCACACTGGACTGAACACGTCTCACTACCTGGATGCAGACAGCATGTTAAACAGCTGAGGACTGGATGGAGGCGTGCAGCTGTGCCAATTATTAAACTATGAAAATGAATGAAAACAAAAGCTATAAAATACGTCTTACTGTCATTAAAAAAACTATTTAAAATGATGGGAAATAATAGATTATGATGGAATTTTTATGACCCTATCCGTCAAAATGATTAACCTTTATTTTACCTGGAAAGACCATTGAAGAGGAATCCTCATTTACAATGGTGTCGAGAAACAACAACAGCAACACAGCATGCAAAGTGCAATACAATATTAGGTCAAATAAAATATATTAAATCAATGAATAAACACAAGTAAACAAATATGATACGGTGAAGTTAGAAACATTTGCAATCAATTAAATGAAAGCATGAGATAAGAACTTTGAACAGCTGTAGTGGTTGTAACAAATCTAATTTTAAATGTCTTTTGCAGATTATTCCAAGTGTAAGGTGCATTATAAGAGAATGACATTTTCCCTATTCCAGTTCTGACCAGTGGAGTGTAGAGCAACAACCTATTCTGTGATCCAGTACCAATATCATGTGACTTCATGGTTAAAAGAGATTAAATATAGGGAGGCAGTAACTGTAACAAAGCTTTATATATGAATGAAAACCAATGCTGATCTTGCCTCACCGCCAGCCAACTTTTTGGTACAAAGTACAGTGATGGGTACAGTAGGGATCATTGGTTTTGAACCTTAAGGCTGAGTGGTACACAGCATCCAGTCCATTCACTCTTGAAATCACTGCTCTTCCATAAATGACATCCCCATAATCCAAAACAGATAAAAATGAAAAATGATGAACAATGAGAAAGTCGAATACAACCACTACCTTTTCATATGTATTTTATCTGTTTGACTTTTGCTGTACCACTGCTGTCAGTAGATATATTTCCACCCACCTGCGTTCGTGCTTATTAGAAAATTAATGGTTTCCAGAGAACTGCTCAATTTGTTATTAACAACTAGTATTCTTTTTTACTGTTCAGCTGACCTCTAATGTAAAATAGTCTCTAGGTTATGCTGGCAATGTAGGAACATAATAATTAGGTAATTGTATAAATGTATATGATGTCTATTTCTGATGCTTATTTATCTCTCCTAACAGAAAGAACCAAACATCTCATAGTATTCACTATTCACTTAACATGAAATAACATAAGCAACCTTTTTTTATCTGTGGGTCCACACTCACCCAGCACACACATAAAATAGCAGATATTAAAATAAATGAAAGTGAAACCCCTGATGCAAAGTTTGAAGTGGAGAAGCCCAAAACTGTATGATTCACTTAAAATAGTGAAACCTTAATGCAGCGTTCAGACTCCAATCTGCAGGTTAGTCTGTTGATCCTCTGAAGAGCACAGCAGGTAAACAGGCGACTATGCTAATGAATGCTAATACATACGCTCACTAGGCTAATGAGTTAACATACACCTGCGAAGCTAACGCACAAACGTAAACAACAGTGCAACATATTTTGTGCAGAAATATCTCCAGCTGCTCACAGAAGGTATGCAGGAATAAAATATTTAACGACTGTCGAGTAGAAAGTCTCTCAGACAAAAACTACACACTTGTCTCGCACGACTTTCACAACTTTTGTCCGTCCAACAAACATTTCTTGTAAACACGCCTACTTCCTGTTTTTTATCATGCGTCTCTGTTAAACTTACATTGACCAATGAATGACCTGCATTAATGTCAATCACACACAGACCATGGACTCTTCAAAATAAAATCTACTTTTTTAACTTTACATAGAGATTTTTATAACTTATGTTTCACACTGTACCTTTTTATTCTTTAATGTAATAGCCTTTGAAGTCTATTCTAACCATATTTATAAAACGTCTTTTAAACGTGTTTAAACACCAGATATATCTTAACATTTCAATCAATCAATCAATCAACTTTTATGACATTTTGATATTTTTTCAACCTGGTTAAAGTGAAAAAGATTATATAGAGATCAATTAAAGAATGAGTCACTCACGTAAAAACACAATGCAGTCATAGATGAGAAGCAGCAAATAAATGCCATGATGTATTATGGTGTGTCGGAGCTTCTGTGGCTCAAATAAATAGAGCAAGTCGTCCATTATTTACATGGTTGGTGGTTTCACTCCCAGCCCCCCTATGCCCATGTGTAAAGGTGTCCTTGAGCAAGACACTGAGCCATTAATTTTTCCTCATGACCAGGTCAGTGCATTGCGTAGCAGTTCTTGTGCATTGGTTTCATCAATCAGTATTACTGGTGATGGTTGAGTTGTGTAATCTGGTCACACTGTCACACATTTTATATTGTCAAAATGTAAGTGTGTGTGTGTGTGTGTGTGTGTGTGTGTGCGTGTGTGTGTGTGCGTGTGTGTGCGTGTGTGTGTGCGTGTGTGTGTGTGTGTGTGTGTGTGTGTGTGTGTATGTGTGAACCTCACTACTGTATTTCTCACAAAGCCTTTCAAAAGCCCCCAATTAGTTTCATTCGTAGATAGGCACATTATCATAAAACTATGCAAGCCATTGATGATCATTCAAGTATGTGTACAATCAAGCTTCTTACTCAGGCATGTAATAATGCAGCATGGCATTGTGGCTGGCGGGGCTGCGGGTGGAGAAATCGTTATTTTCTCCTCCTCCATGATGGATTCCTTCCTGGTGAGACTATAAACAAGCTGTCGCTCTTTGATTGTGTGGGACCGACACCAAAACCTGACATTTATGATCAAGTTTGATCAGTGGTGGATATAGAACATTTTACATGAGGCGGCAGGAGATTTTGACATGGTGGTGATCCATAAATATATTCTATATTTATTCTTACATTATGTTATTTTTATATACGTTCTTAATGATGCAGGAACAAGATACCACCATTCATACAAAAACTGTGCAGCTCTTTCCTTGCTCTGCACTAACCATAAGGTCAAGTTCAACCACAGATTCTTAAGACAGCTCTAGGCGACAGTTGTTATACTGCGCAGCAAAACATTTCACAAACATATCAAATATCAACACTGAGTTTTCTTGCTGAAAAAGCTGGAAATGTTACCACTTCTGCTGTTCCTTTTCACTTTCAGCCTGCACAGCAAGCCAGTCCGACTACTCTTACTTACTGTCTTCTAGATGTGAAAGGATCTTTTGGTTAAAAGCCATTTATTACATTACCCTGTAGGAGTATGTGGTTAATACATTACAATAAAACAATAATTTTTAACGCTAAGTGAAATTTAGAGTAATTAATCCCCTCATGGCTAATACAGTATATGGAGTCTGACAGTGAGGAAGGCAGCAGCCTGTTTATGTGTAGACTCTGTGTTGCACTATGTTAGAAGGGCAGTTATGTATTTGGTAATTAAGCAAAAAATAATATGTAGACCACCACTATCATTTTACAGGCATACCTTATCTAATCAATATCTAATAATACATATGGGGAGGTGCACTGGTGTGGGTCTCCAATTTATAATCTGGATGTGTCTACAATAATGAATAACTTTGGGAGTATGACTCTGACTAGGGTGCAAAGAAGCCTAGTTAGCTTTATTATTATCACTGTGACTGTGATCTTAAAACTCCCACACACCATACTGAGCCAAAACTATAGCTCTTATTTTACCACATGAATCACATTTCTATCAAATTATGAACAAATACCATAAACCACTTGAATGCATAACAGAAAAAAATGTTTATTACAGGAACCAAAGAAATTAAAACAAAATAATACCCAGGGTTTTATTACTTTATTACTGGGAGAGTATAATTTTGAGCTGAGCTGAGACATCCCACACTATGTCTTGAACATATACAGTATACCAAGTTCCCTCATGTAAGGAACAAGAATAGTGGGGCTCAATTTTCAGAGCTTTTTCAATTAACTCTACTACTGATGTAATTCCCCATCAGACCCCTATGTGGGTAACAATGGCAGTGATGTCCATATTTCCACTTGTTGACTCCACAGGCAGAAGAAGAAGAGGCAATGTTAGCAACTTTGTTGATGAGGTATCTGTATATATTTCCTCATCCAAACAACTGTACACTCAACACTGCACTTCCCTGGCTCCTCAGCAATGCACTTACCAAGTGTGAAGTTGATTGGATGAACAGCTGTCAAGATGTGTGACACACAGGTCACACATACAGACATACAGAGATTTATTCCTTTTCAAGTAGATTGCACCTAACGAGTATTTAGTGTTTCTCTGTTTTCCACCTATTTCTTTTGTCTCAGACTGTTTCTTGCTCTTTCTAGTCCCACTTTCAGCTGCGTTTTGCTACACTACTTATACTGTACTGACAGGTTTTCAGGCCAAAGTAAGCATTTCTGTAGTGGATTTTCTGTCTATTGTTTTCTAAATACTTTATTTTACAAAACCTGGTGGACAAGCTCTACAGTGGGGTGGGGACAGTCCGTCCCCCTTGACCGCCCCGTATTTGTTCACTGCCTGTGGCTCTTTAACATTATTAAAGTGTTTCAGTGGATTCTTCCTTTGAAAATGGTCAACAACTGATAACCTGCGAGCGAGAAGACACATCCCTCATATCACCACATAAAACCCTTTTGTTTCATCTGTTGACATGAATAACTGGAGGCAGCTCACTGAACTCACTATGAAGTTGTTTATTGACTTTATTTATCTTTATACTCACACACACACACACACACACACACACACACACACACACACACACACACACACACACACAAATGCAAGCACACGGCCAAAAAAGAGAGGACCCAAGCGAAAAGACCCAAGGCTATGCTGTGTGATTTATTCATTCAATAACCAGCAAGACAATCATTTTTCTCCATTTGGTTCCATGAGCCCTAATAGAAAAAAATGTTAAATAATGCTAGTAAATAAGAAATAGTGAATGGTGGAAAAAAGGAGCAGAGCTTCTTTATTGAGTCTGACCTTCCACCAGCTGATGACATGATCGCCTGATGGTAAAATCTGCAGTGCACATAAATCATGCCAGATGAGAGAATGCATTGGGCTATGGAAATTAGGCAGGAGAAAGGTTTTGTGAAAACTGCTGAGTGAGCCGCAGCTGAATTCATGTCACCTTTTCATGTCCAATTTCTTTCCTCGGTCCCTTCCCTCCTCTTTTATTCATCCGTTCTTTTGTACTTCCTTCTTTAACCCTTTCCCTTCAAGCCTCCCCTAACTTATTTATTCACACCTAAGTTAGAGGAAAAATGGCACTCTTCTCCTTCGTCTCTCACCTGGAAGCAGCCCAGCCTATACCTTGTGCTGACTTGTATGTGCTTGTGAAAAACGTAACCCTGTGAGGTTTCTAGCTCACACTGTAGGAGTGGCGATGATGGGGAAAGTGGGGCAGAGTAGCTTTCAGACTGGACTTGCCAGTTTATGGATTGGTTCACTGTAAACCTGACGCTGCAAGGACTCTGTGAAGAAACTCCCTGCCACAAGTACCAAATTATACTGTAGCATTGAAAACTGAAAAATCAGCTGTTAGGCGATGATGAATGAAAGAAAAGGTCTGCACTGAACCGCCATTGGTATTAAGGAATTGCAAAGGTCACGTAGATAAGAGGTAATAAAAGTGATTGATTCTGGAGGTTATAGTGTTTGTAGGTTACTCTTTCCATTGTTTCTAAAGCAGCTATGTGATTGAAAATGGCATTCCCTTCATTGAAAAGTCTGCAAGATTTTGTTCCCTTGTGTCCAACAAGTGGTCCACTGCTTTCCGAAATGATACAAATGAGCATGTTCCAATCTGATGACTTTATCAGCAGGATAACATAATGTGTCA
The DNA here is from genome assembly GCF_027409825.1 of Scomber japonicus. Classification (NCBI taxonomy): domain Eukaryota; kingdom Metazoa; phylum Chordata; class Actinopteri; order Scombriformes; family Scombridae; genus Scomber; species Scomber japonicus. Next base: position 29,785,957 of record NC_070582.1, on the reverse strand, counting down.
GTGTATGCCGCTGCTTTTACTTATTCGCTGTACAGTTAAGGGTGAAGCACAAACATTATGTGGTTATGGAAACGGAGAAAAGCTTGATTGTTTGTGAGCAACAGGATGCAAAAAGTCTTACCCTTTGTCAACCCAACAATCCACCACAGGTTTGTGTAGTTCATTAATGTCACGACTCACCAGTGTCAATATACGGTATATAATTTTTAAGCAAATGACTGAACCACATGGCATGAAAAAAATTGGAATGAAGATTGGTACATTGGTACATTATCCAAATGAAATACCAGTTACCAAAGTGTGAGGTCAATAATGCATTATAATAACTCTAACCCTATTTTATAAATGTTTACTTAACACCAACTAGACAATATTCACCTGTACATTGTTGCTGTTGTCTATACTGCACATAACACTGCATATCTTATTCAATGTACTGTACATACTATTTAATTTATCACACTTTTCTCATTATATCAAGGTAATTTCTACTGTTTGCCAACTGCATTTCATTGTACTGGTACTTCTTGTGTAGTTTAATGTAATCTACTACATTATAATAATTGGTTTTTGCTGGATGTACTTCCTTTAAAAGGACCATTGTGCAGGATTTAGTGGCATCTAGTGGAACCGATTGTGGCCGTGAAACTTCTGAAGGTCCTCTCTAGATCTAGTGTTTGGTTTGTCTGTTGTGGGTTACCGTAGAAACATGGCGGGTGTCCGTAGAAGAGGTCCTGCCCCCTATTTAGATATAAAGGGTTTATTCTGTGGGAACAAAAACACAACAATCTTCATTTTCAGGTAATCATACAATAATTAAAACATACATACATACATACATACATACATAGATGCTACTAAATTCTACATACTGCACCTTTAAAGTCAGCAAGGTTTTGTGAAGAAAAAAAAAGACACTGAAGCGCCTTGTGGACCTGAGAGGAACTGCAGAGTTTGTTAATAATTGAGTTTGGCACTATGTGTGACCCATTTTACATTAAATTCTGTCAGTTGATATATTGTTACAATAAAAATATTGATTAGTTCAGCTTTAACCCCCCAAAATGTCTGAATGCAATTGCAAGAGCTACTATACAATAACTTTGGATTTCTTCAGGAGACCATCAAGTGTAACATTAATACTTTCTTTCCCTCGACATGTTTGCTCCAAGCAAAAAAAAAAAAAAAAAAAAGCCACAGAGCTCACATTTTGATGTCAACTGAAAATATGACGGTGACTAGAGTAACAGTTATATCACTATCGGGATCATCTGTACTAGCAGAAAGCAATCCCTCAGTTTTGAGGAAAGGAGAAGATTGCAGTCTAAATTGATATATCACATACTGTATTCTCCTCTATTTTATAATATCATATATTTTCTATTCCTTCAGTGGATGTGGATATTCTGTTAACTAATGAATTCATAACAGCAGTGACATTAAAACTCAGTGTATCAAACATTCATGGTCCCAACAGATCATCTCTCTTTTCTGTTGTTGTCAACAGCTGCAAAATGGCAGTACTAATAAGGTTTTCAAAAAGCAAAGAGGGAAATGAATGCAAGACGCTCAACTCGTCAACTCCTAAAAAATTTAAAAGCCAGATTTCTGTTGTGTGTGTTTGTGTTTCTTTTCTTTCCCAGCAGACATCTGTCTTCTGCAGCCTTTATGTTCTCTAGTTTTTTCCTTTTTACAACTGATCGCTGTGTTGTGTCGTGATGGAAATGGAGCCATAGTGAAAGTTAATTAGATGACTGTGCTTCTCATCGCTGCCACCCTTTCATTTTTCTCCGGGTGTATTATACAATTAACGTTCTAATATCCTGTTAACATTTTCCTGCTTTACTTGCAGCTCTTGTTTAATGCACTCATCTTGTCACCTTGTTACTTGTGTTTCTTCACTCCACCTCCACCTACGACCTCCAAAGGTCTCAAGGCTTTGTCGTGCAAGCCTGAAGAAAGATCACTGATGCTATCCTAATACAAACCTGAGTGTGCTTTAATGTTTGTCAGTTAGTACTATCACACAGAAATTAGACTGTTTCATAGGGGAATATTTCACAAAGAAAACCTAATGATGCTCAGACTTTTCTGTGTGTCGTTCCCCTATGATCTTATGATGTCAATCAAATAAACCAATTGTAATTAGGCACAGAAGAGAGTGGGTGTGTGAGGCAGCGAGTCAGTGGAAAAGCAAATAAGTAAGTAAAAGTAAAAATAGATGAGAAAGTGCAGAAACCTCTATATGGGAGAAAGTGAACTGTACAGTAATTTTGTAAGTGTGAAAATCAATAGGTGAGTGAGCATGTATGTAAGGATACACACAGTTTAGAAAATAAGTGGGAAACTGAGTGCGGAAATGAATTGTATAAATTAGGATGTTAGTGAAATAGGATGTTAAGCAGTTGCATTAGGGAGGAAGCGAGAAAGCACAGATGTAAGCAGTAGTGGTTATTTCATAAATACAGTTGTAAATAAGTGGGGCCATTAAATCAACTAATAAATTTACTCTAGCGCAAGGGGAAAAAGGACACATAAATTGCTGCCTTTTAATGCATTAATCTGAAAATCACCTGATGGAAACCTGGAACTTCACAATAAATTATTTTATGATGTTATCTAAAAATGTTTGAAATACAAGCTAATATTTCAAATATCAACAATGCACCTTTAAACCTTATAAACAACAGCTTCCACCAACAGGATAGAACAGTGTGTATCGTCTAACAGGTGAAACCCAAGTCAATAAGTCTGCAAATCACTGCTGCTGCTCTAAAACGGGATTGTTAAAGAGCACATGGTAATAAAAGAGAGTGACTTGTGAACATATTGACATTATGATCAACTCAGAGCTGCTCCCAACTTAATTTTTTTTTTAGTTAGGGGGACTGAAACAGGATTGGAAAAAGTCAGGCAGACACCCCAGCTCAGCATCCCGAGGAATTACTCCTATATTGGACAATTCTGCACCTCACGGTCTACATGCAGTGCAAATGCAGGTAGTGGATTACTTTAATGCTTCTTAAAAGCGGTGTGGAGTTTGAGGTGGTGGATGAGTGTGTAGTAGATGTAACACTTTTCATCCAAGACACCAAAGTTCATGTCCCGTCTCCGACTTGCTTTTATATCAACCGTAACCACAATCTTTCCTAAACCTAAGTGTTTTAATTACCTAACTTCAACCTTACCTTACCTGCAATGCATAGCTATAATAAAATGCAAAAATTCAAAGAAAAATGTTGAAATTCAAAGTAATCCAGGGTTTTACAGAATCGTCTATAGCAACATGTCTGCACAGTTGGCGCACAGGGTAAAAATGTGCGTCACGATTTCGAAAACTAAATGTTGCACAATGTAGATCAAACCCAAACTTTAACCAATTAGTTCTTTTATAAATCAGAACCACAAGGTTTCCAAAGCCGATGTGAAAATGGTCACATAAGCTTTGGATGGAAATTTCAAAGTACATTTTGTCACTACTTCTGGAGGAATAAAAACCTTTGCTGGACAGCAACGATTGCTCTGTTTCATATTCATAGCCCTGCAGAACATCATAAAACAGTTTCACTTTATTATATTTAATGTCTTCCCCTAATACAGCATTTAACTTTTTTTTTCTTCATTTACTGTATAACCAGCTCTAATGACAAGTGATATGACATCTCTCTTTCTCTGTCTCGCTCTCACTGTGTGCTGCTGTCCCAAACTTTGTTCTGCCTTCTGAAAACAGCCAATGTAATAATGTCATAGATGTTGATGTGCTCTCACCAGGAAAGCTGTAAAGATTAGATAGACAGAGATGAATAAAAAAAGACAGAAAAAGGGGTGCAGATGGAGCTAGAATGTGAATTACCAAACGGCCACCTAGATCAAGAAGCAGGGAGGAAGAGAACAGAGAGGCAATAGAAGGGACAGAAGGAAAGGGAGGCACAGACGAAGAGTTCATGTGGTTTAGAGGGGGAGCTGTGGCACTTGGATGTAATTCACTTTACTCTCTCCAGGGGAATCCATTTACCCCTTCCTGCAATTATGGGGCCTTGTTTCCTCTCTTAATCCATCTGAATGTTTGTTTGTGTTTGTTTCTGGTGACGATTAGCGCACACATATAGATGTACACACACGCACCACAAAGCCACTCTGCTCTGTAATAAATCCCTCATTACTGGCAGTGGTTGTTTTTCTTTTTCCTCTCCGCTGTGTTCTGGCAGTTGGAGCTGTTTTCCCTCGCTCTGCATTATTAGTTTTGTGCTGTGGCAAAACAACATGGAGCCTCCTTCATCCCAAAACACTTGGACACAGAAAGGTAGAAACAGAAGGGAATAAACACTATAATGCTATTGTTGGTAGTAATAATATTTCTGATACAATAATCGCAACTGTTATTTAGTTGATTGAGTCATGGGTGCCTTTTATTTTAGAGAACCAGATTATCCTTTAAAGGGTCACTATCATCTAGTATTATACTTCCATAAAGAGACAGGATTTAAAAGGAATGATCATAATTGAAGCAGTACAGGCCAAGAGATTCTGACTTTTAGTTCTTGATATGAGTCAAGCTCCAAAACATTTCCTGTAATGCAGCCAGAACAAACAACCAAGACACGGATCAAGTGACATGGCAAAAACGAATTCCACTAGACTCGGTTATACTTGTGTTTATAGCCTGACCAATATATCGGTCCACCGATATTATAGACCAATATTGGCCTATATATGTCAATATTTATTTAAGTTATATAGGCAGCATTTAAAGTACCAGTGTGTAAGATATAGGGGCATCTAGTGGTGAGGTTTCAGATTGCAACCCTCCTCTTCCAAGCATATAGGAAATATTTGTTCTAAAAAGAAAGTAAACAGTTAATAACTAATAATAAATACATTCTATTATCTTATTAAATGATAAAAAAGTAGAGTAAACCACAAATAAACAACCACATGCCTATCTTCTGCACGTTCTTCTCTGAGGCTAACCTCAAACCAGCCTTTAGGCTCTCCAGAGACACTATCAACGTGCTGGTCCAGATGTTACCTCGGCAAAGCCACATGAATGGAGCCATGAAAATGAGGCGGCTGTCTGTCTCTACTGGTTTGCATGTCGCACTTCATACAGAGTGACAGCAGACATCTTCACCATAGCAAGAGCCAAGAGTTGGCAATAGTCCACAGTTTAGTGAAAGATATGCCCAGCCTTGTCCAGAATTACTCATTTACTCTTTATTCAAGCCAAGAGAGATTGAGGAGATGAGAGTAGGCTTTGCTAGCCAGGCTGGCCATGAGGCCCTCCACTGTGCAGCTGGTGCAGTAGATGTGAGCCACATCAGAATACTCCCACCTGCTAAACCACATAAAAAGTGCTACATAAACCACACGCCCTTCCCTTCAGTGGTACTCCAGGGTGTGTGTGACAGCAAAGGGGAATTTCTAGATACTTGCATTGGCAGGACAGGATGAGTCCATGGTGCAGTTGTCCTCCACATGTCCAATGTACAAGGAGTCCCTCTATCCACCAGCTAGCTTCTTTCTTCTTGGAGATGGGGACTCATGCCTGCAGCATCCTCTCTCCATCATGACGCTATACCACCAGCATGTAGCAGGTAATACACATAAAGTATTACCTGCTACAGTAAATCATTAGTAAATCATTTATTACATTTGTTACTTTGCATTTTTCTTTGGGATCAATAAAGTTTCTACCTACCCATCCATTTGAAAAACTACATAGATTTTATGTTACCTGTATTTTAATCATCAGGCCAAGCAACATGCCAAGGTCAGGAGCATTGCTGAGTGCAGCTTTGGCATGTTAAAAACCCTCTGGCGAGCCATCTTCCTGAGGGCATTACAGATTCTGCTTCTATTTGCCCCCAACTTGATAGCAGCATGCTGCATCAAGTTGATGATGATGATCAGGACCCAAACCCCAAGGTTAAGTGTTTAGTGAACATTTTAAAATGAAAATGTTATTGTTATTACAATCATCATTATATTAAGTTGTTACCTGTGATGGCAAATTGTTATCAATACTGTCTTGATGATTAATAATTACAAATGATGGTGTATTTGGTTATTAACTGTTTTGTTGTTTTAATACACACCTCATAGACTGGCAATGACAATGGAAAAAAAACACCTTTGTTAATCACCAATACCTTAGTTAGAAGGAAGCATATCAAACTTGATGACTGTCTAGTCAGTGAAGAAAAAAAAAGTGTTCTAACTATCTAGGTATGTCATATTTAGAAGATCACCATTATAAGCTTTGGTGTCTCTCCTTTAGTCTCAGTAACATGTGCCTTATCTGCATGTCACCACTTTGTGTACAACTGTTTATCTACCATATAGACCCAAACTCAGCTTCAAAAATGTTTATTCGTGTAAGACAAGTACATCCAAGAAATAATTAGGAACTGAAAACATTTATTTACAAGAAGTGACTCTTTCCCCTATCAGATGCTGCTCTCTCCATTGCTGCTGCCTGCTACTCTCTCTCCTCTCTCTGCCTGCTCCGTCAGGAACTCAAGGAGCTCCTCACTGACCCTGGCCCTTTTCCTTGATGGTGGGTTGGCCTGTTCTTTAGGAGGTGCCAAGTATGGGGAGGTGACAACACCACCTGAAGTGGCAGTCATGTTTTCTGCAACTACTAGAGGCAAACTTATTGAGCACTGCTCCTGGAGTGCAGCATCCATCATCTGTACCACTGCTGGGTGGCAGCATTCACCCCACTCACCTCCACTCCTTTCCCTGTCAGAAGATCCCTAACTACCTAAAAAAGAAAGTATTAATGAATGAATGCTGTGAAAACTATTGCTGAATATATTTGCAGCTTGAATGGCTTCACAAATGTTTTAACATGTGTTTGTTGCAACACCATCCTCCTTAAATTCATTTCATGTCACCTCAAGATGTCTTACAATAATGAGAAAAATTTAGCTAATAATGCCAAAAATATTGTGCAATACTAATATTTGTTTTCAGTCAGACTTTGAGTTCATGAATTCCACATTACAAAATAACAAAAGCACATCTAGTGTTTAATAAGTTAGTCCTTGCCCCTTGCGTCTGTTTTCTCCACTAGTCAAAACACTTGCATAGTACCTTGGAAAACCTGAATTAAATTAGTCTCAGGCATGCCCTACCACGTCAGCCACTTCATTGCTGAAAAGTAAATACAATACAATAAAATTCCTTTGAGTTGCTCCACTTCTTCATGGCCCGTAAAATGGAAAGGCCAGACTTGTTCACAAAGACTCGACAAAGCCAAAAACAAACATTCATGTTGTGAATAAGACACAAGCTGAAAGTGATATTACTGTAAATTAGTGCATGAGCTGACAGAGACTATTGATTATGATGTAGATATCATATGATAATGCATACTTTTAGTGTAAAAGCAGTATTGCACTTCGATGTGCATGGTAGTACATACATGCAGGGAATAGAATAATTGAGTGACAGCTCTACAAATTATTATTGTTATTGTTAGACGTAATGTTAATAATGGTGTTTAATACATCATAACTGTCAGCTGCACTACTTCTTTTGGCTGTCAGTAGTACTTTGCACTGTTACAACTGTTTTAAATTGTATCTATTCACCAGATTAACAATTTACAAGCTTCTTTCATTCTTAGTTTTATAACATTTTCTGTCTTAGCTTTATGGTATTTTTTGTTGTTGTCTCGCTTTTTTGATGCATCAAATTCTTCTAACAGGGTGGCAAGTTTGACATAACCAAACACACCAACCACTCACTGTCGTTGGCCTCTTTCTCCGCTGCTTTCCTCACCTTGCTTGAATGCCAAAATTAATATTTTTGTTGACAAGTTCATTCAAGTTACCACCAATGCATCCTCAGTAAAATGTGTGTCAGAAATGTTTTGATGGAACATTTGTATTGGGACAGTACTTGGGCTGCATCTAATGACTTTTCGCAAGAACATAAGGTCACCTGTGGGTGGAGTCCCATTCTCCATATAGAGGATTGCCTCTGGAGAGAAAATCTGCCCCATTGGTTCATACTCATTGGTTCATGCACATTGCTCAAAAAAAAGCAGTCTGTGAATCAGTGTGCAACCAAGGGGGTTGCAGTCTGTTGATATGCCACACTTGTATTGTCTGACCATGAGAAGACAGAGCCTCAGTGCCAGGGACACTGCTAGGAGTTTATGTGGGTGAAACAAAGGTGAGGAACTTGCATGCTGTTCACAGTTCTGCCCTCGTGTAGCTCCCAAACCCAGCAGTGATGCATCCATTGTCACCACCTCCCCGGTCAGGATGGGTCCTGTTGGAACCAATCGCAAACTGGAACTGGGTGAATCCAGCACTACCTGAATGTGCTACCGAGATGGGCTTTGCATATTGTCTGTGCACAATGTGGACATTTAAAAAAAAATTAGTGCCCAGCAGTTGAGCGATTTGTGGACAGATAAGCTAATATTCCCATAAGCAGTTGTGTTGAAAGTTTGCTTATTGAGTGAAAGGCAAGAAGAAGTTTTGAATGAGTTGATGACACAGCACCATCCTTTTTTGTAGGGAGAAGAGGTCCTTTCCCTGGATGCAGTTGTCATGACAGCCAATCAATGGAGGTTGCGTGAAGGTATTGGGCATCTCAGAACTGCATGGAGGAGCATACCCCATAGTGAGGTACTGAGCGAATGTTTGATAGAGAATTTACCTTAAGTATGTAATGGATATGAGGATTGAGTTATTAGCTGCTTATGAACTTGCAAAGTTCAATGCTGCCAAGCAGAACAATGGCAATAATTGGAGGTCTTGACATACACCATTGGATTACAAGGGATGCATCAGTTGGTAGATCACTGGGCATCAAACCCTTATGTGTAAAGTCAGATGCTGAACTTACTAGTTTTCTGGTTGAGACCAAAAGATGGGAGCAGACCCATCAAAATTTTCCATCAAAATCACATTCTGCCCTTTGGAAAGAAAGTATACCTAGGTCCAGTGTCTGATACTGACCCTACATCTACTAGGAGAGCCTTTTGAAAAAGAAGAAAGAAACCTCACAAAGATGAGTCAGAAAATGACAAGATATCACAGGAAACACCAGACAAGAAATCTGGGAACCAGATGATTGTGATGAAAAAGAAAAAGAGTTCAAAGACTCTGAAATTGAGGAGCTCAGGATGTGGTATGATTTATCTCTCAGGACCTCCAGAAAGATGAAGAGATGTCAAAGACATTTAGCCTGGATCTTGATATTGTAATGAATGATATGACCGGACAAACAGTGTCAGAAGTGATGCAAAGTATTATAGAGGAAATGAACCAGATTCTATTGATGAAACAGGAGAAATTGAGTTAAAAGAGACAAGTGAAATACAAGAATGATTTATTGTCAATATATTCTTTTTCAAGATGTTTCAAGGTTTATTTAGTAGTTTAAAAGCTTGATAATAATTCTGGTTTAATTAATGACCTAGAGGAGTTTGATTTCCTGTTGACTCAGTAATCACACAAGAATGTTTTGTTTTGGTTAACACACTCTTGACATGTGTGACTTTGGGACTGTTTACTACTGATGAAAAACATTTTTATGACCGTGAAATGAGCTAACCAAGTTAGCTTAGCCAAACTGCCACCATCGTGGGAGAGGTGTTGGTTGCTTTCCTCTCCTGCACAGACGAGACTGGAGACTGCGGTCGAGAAGAGCTTCGGTGGTCGTCACAGATGTTTCACAGATGATCTGCTAATGGTGAGGGTGTTGTTCCTGCTGCTTATTGCTGCTGTGCTGCTGCAGGCTGAGATTCTCTCTGAACTCTACACTTGGAGGTATTTCTGTTGTTTCTTCATGAGTCCTAATGTGAAGCGTGCCAGTTAACCTTAATGCAAGCATGAAAGAAACTAAAACCAGTGCACTAAAGATGAAATTACCCAGGCCTTTCTGTTTTATTATCCTAGAGGGATCATAGAGGGTTTTGTTGTATTTTGATATGTGGAATTTCTCCATTCAGTTAATGCAAGGTCAAAACTGAGGTAGTACTGTTTGTGCAAATTTCTTCTCATCACATGCAATTCACATATTCAGAGACAGCATATTGGGTTATTAAAACCAGGATTTATTCCCTACGTATCTCTTTAGTTATTAGAATAATAGTCATAGTTTACCATAGACATGTTTATGATACGAGAACATGTCTCTCAGCATTTTACTAAAGTATTGAATGTGCCTTATACTGTAGGTTTAAAGATGTTTAATGCTTTATTTAGTACCATATAGCCTATGGTGAAAGAGTTGCATATAGTTTTGGGTTTGAGGATAAAACAGTTCTCTTTTTCAGTTAACATCCTTTTGCACTCCAAGATCACTGTCAGTGTAAGTGTAGGTATTTGTCATTTACTTCTTTAGCTTCAGTGCTGATATGGCCCTGCTGTTTATCTACTGCTCATACAAATCACCAGTTATACTTCACACCAGCTCACTCCAGGCACCTCTTCCATCAGCTGTAAGTTTGCTGAACCACATTTGTTTTATGTTTTACGATGGACATTTCAGAAGCTGTTATAACAAAATGTTCGAGTTTGGTTGAAAGATTTCCTAAGTTCTTGGGGTGGCTCCACTGTTTCCTCCTGATAAGACAGACCTAAGTTTACACAGTCTATCTTTTCCTTCCCACAGTCCAAACACATGCAGGTCAGGTGGAGTAACATAAGGGTGAGTGAATGTCTGTCTACTGTGCTCGCTCTGCAGCCTCCCCTGCAGCTGTCCACACAATGCCTTCCACTAAACTCCATGACCCTGAAAATGATTAAAGTGTGTAATGAAAAGGAATGCTTGCTTTGAAATGGTATTAGATGGTTACGTAATTAAGTTGATTTCTCTTTTAATTGCCCATTCACCAAATATCAAAGTGACTGCCATTGATCCACTTTAAATGCAGTCGTTTGGACCACAGCATCATATTCATGGGTGAGTGTGTGTTTAAATGAATACATGTACAGGCAGGCATGCGAGGGAAGGACACCAATTAACATCATCACACCCCACCTTGTTGTCAGAACACCAGTCCACCCACAGCTGAGGACTCCGATACAAAAATAGAGAAAATTAAGTGTTACTCTGATGGATGGATTGATAGATGGAGGAAGGTGAAGGAATGAAAGAGTGACAAATGAAGAGATAGTGTGTGGGTGTGTGGTTAGACGAGAGAGGTGGAGGGAGCCCTTTGGGGAGATCATGGGAAAATAGGGCTGGTTTATATGGTGCTGTCACAGGAATGGATGGATTGACTATAACATGTTGTCAGTCAGTCAGGGGGGGCGGGGGTGGTGGCTGATGATGGGGAAGTAAATGATGACTTTCCTCTACAATGCACACACAAATCAGAGCTCTAAAAGGGGGTAGAGTTTATAATTTCAGCTGACAAGTGCCACTGGACTGGGTTTTAAAATCGCCCCCATATGTCTTATCATGCTAATGGAAAGACGTATGTGTTATCAAAAGCTCTTCCTGTCCCCACTGAGCTATTTTGGAGTTTGATGTACATGATGCCTGTCAGTGTCTGGAGCCACTTATCTGCCTCCAGGGAATTTTACACCCACTGAGAATCTTTGTATAATGACACATGATGACACTGTTTCTCCTTTGCTTCCCTGAAAATTAGACCTTTTGGAGCCACATGTCCAAATGAGTTGTGCAACATGTGGTCCACATTTCTCTCTTTTTTTATTGGAAGAAAATGCAGATTTCTACAGAAGTGACAACGGGTGATAAAGACTTCTGATATAATTGAGTCTCTTGTAAACCACAGCATGTATTGTATGGCTGTATAAACAAGAGTTTGGGATTTTGGAGTACTTTTCTCAGTGGCTGTGGTAGTGGTGGTGGTGGTGGTCTGTTGTTTCTCCAAGTGTATCACACAGTGCCATCTACTGGTGATCTTCTGTATCTGCTTAGCCTGTTAAGCAGTGGTTATAAGGTTCATGCACCAAAAAAGAGTAAATGAAGCAAAAAGCCAGCAGAGCCTCAGCCAATGTAATTATGATTAAAAATCATCAATCCACATAAAAAAGTACCTCAGGGCCAGAATCAAACAGGGGACCAGTTCCAGTAACATGGTCCCTATTGTATGAATGGAGCATGTTTAATTATGAACACTCAAGAGGGGTCAGTAAGTGCTTATTGTACCTTTTAGGAGGGGTATGTTATATGAATTATACACTTCAGTACATAATGCCATACATTTCTATGTGGCTGATTTTCATGGTTAGTTTTTAGCATCTCTTCTCAAATGAATCCAAAAAGAATATTCCAATGATATAATGTTGCATATCTGTAAAGTTGGGGAGCATGCAAAAGACAGATTCCATGAAGAATGTTTAGAATTGAAGCAGCAAAGGACAATATATCTTGATTTTGTGACTCTACTATGGGTCAAGCTGTGAAAACTCCTCCTACACTCTCCATAATGCAACTTGCCGAGCATCATTTCATTAGACCACCATTGTCTAGGTTATTATCACTACAATTTTTTTAACTGTTTTACAGGATGAATTGTACAAAACATAAAGATTAAAATGTATTTCATGTTTAAAAATTGGTGCAGTGTCCCTTTAATGACAAAGCAGATATTGATGATATATTGATCTCAACTTGGATCCAACACATCTGGGATGACCTTATCACTCAACATCAGTGTCTAAGCTCAGTGTCTAAGCTCAGTAATGCTCTTGTGGCAGAATGGGAGCAAATCTCTGCAGCTAGGTTTCAAAATGTTATGAAGCATGAAACCAGAAGAGTGGATGCTCCTCATTTTAGAATGATGTGTTCGATGTTATGTTTGGGTGTGTCCACATAACTGTATTCATGCTCTATATGCTAATACAGTGAAGCTCAGGCTACATTAAACAGTGTTGACAGGCCATGTATTTTGGCAGGTATTATACTGGCTCTTAGTGTTCAACTTTTAAACATAATTTTTTCACTGTGACTAACCTCTCCATCTCTGCCACATATTGCATTGTGGAATAATGTAAATGTATTATTTTTTAAAAATGTGTTATATATGTTACTCTGAGTTTGAATGTGGTTTTCAGCTCTGCCTTTCAAATGTTTCATGCAAACTCAAAAGCTGAATCCTGAATCCTGGATACCAAAATCCTCCCTGTATGTACACTCTGTTAATCTCTCACATGCTTTATGATAGATGATACATTATGATATCAGGAAACTAACATTATTAAAGATTAATTGATTTTTGATCATACATTTGTGCCAGCATTTTGAAATAACAAGGCCATTACTTTCTCACAATTAAAACATGAAAATGACTTAAAGGGAAACTTTGCTGATTTTCTACCAGCATTGTATCATTACAATGTGGGTATCAAATAAACAGTGTTTAACTCCATGATGCCTGCACCCAGAGCTCCCCACTGATTTAACCGTAAACCGGCAGACTTTGGAGATCTGCCTCAGACTACAAACTCCATTCTCCATATTACAGTAGCAACAGGTCTAATCCCACAGAAAAATATCATTCTACTAAAATATCAGTTTAAAATATCAGTATTATTTAGAGGAATACTAGTTTTATAATATGAGACTCAATATTGTGCTATTGAAACAGACACAACAGAGTCTGGAACAGGAAGCGACTACCGGAACAAACAAACAGCCACCTTTACAATATAATATTAGAGCAGAGATGTGGCACAACTACTACACCTCACACAGCTGGATATAGTGCTGTGTAAACAGCAGACAGGCGGTTGCAGCATGGACCAGTGAGGATGGTCAGCTCTGCTTGTGGTGCTTTGGTAAATCAAGCAGAGTATCTGGCAGAGTATTATATCAGATTTGCCAACTCTGAATACAAAACAACAGTGTCTGTGTTATCTGTAACTTGTGGCTGCATCCAGTGGCAGTGTGCAGCACTGACATAATGTAATGTAAGTTTGCAATTGATATAATGTTAACTCACTCTCTCAACAGCCTTTTTCTCAGTTCTCTCTAGTCATAGGTCACCAATTGAATAAATCATATTCACAGCAGTACATTGTCATTTTAATTAGCTGATAGGTACTGAGCTTGCATGTTAAAAAATAGTATATTTTCTTTTTTATAGTTTTTATGCTTTGTTTGTGTTAATTATTGGTTTGAAGTGTTATGCACAAACTTGTAGAAACTTTCCTGCCAATTTATGTTGATTAATCAGTAAAATAAAGGTGTGTTGGTTGGTTAATAGATCAGTGGAGGTAGCACAGCTACTTAGAGAGCATACTTATAGCTACTTAAAGAATATAAATGTGTGAGATGTGTGTGTGATGCACAGAAAGCCTGACACACTGCAGCTGCACATCCACAGAATTATTATAAAGGTGAAAGTTGTGAATGAGAATTGTTGTTTGTCCATCTTTTGACATTATCTACTGCTTCTGGTCTGAGAGGCACCAAATGAAATATTGTTGCATGCATACAATGACAATTATGTATCTAATCTTATTGAGGCAGAAAGACAGAGACAGACCTCACCACTGTGTCTGTTCTGCTGCTAGATCTGCAATTGACCAGAGGCGAAACAAGAAGCAGAGCAGCCACTGTGAAACCACCAAAAGATGATACACACGTCTTTGGCTGGCAGGCTGGAACCTGCCCCCCGGAGGAAGCCTGGAAGTGTCTACTCCTTGCTGCTATATCAGGTACATTGGTGGGGGCATGAGGTGCAGGCTGACTGCAGGGCCAGACAGAGTTTGCCGGTGGGAAAAACAGAGTCCTTTGTGGTTGGGTCATTGGAGCACACACAATCTTAAACCTCATGCTGAACAAACCAGCAGTAGGAGTGTTTACTCCATGTGTGTGTGTGTGTGTGTGTCCCTCAGGGTTGTGGCCAGACTCTCTGGCCAACAGACTGTTTTCAGAACAGGCTACAGATGGTCAGAGTAAGGTGAGTGGGCAGACATGGAGGATAATTGAGTTCACAGGAATCTGAGGCTGTATGTCGGATTTTATTTTTGGAACTATTTCTACTGAACAACTACAGTACAGTTCATCTAGTGCAGTTTGCCGGGTTCTTACAAGGTCTTTACTGCACATTATTCTTGAAATTAGAGACACAATTTCTAATAATTTAGCATTTTTCCTTTATTAGATTAGACAGTTACAGACAGATGGAGCTGTATGACGATTCTCTAGTCGGATTGGGGACAAATCCAAACTCCTTCTGTGCAAAAATGTATTTAAAAGTTTATTTGAGTTGATTTTATTCCATTCGGACCACATTTTATTGCAGTGGGGAAGGAAATCTCACAGACATGGCTTATATCTCAAAACCTGGACATATAAAACCAAAATTATTTACATGGCTATATTCAACTCAATAAAGGTGAGTGAGCAGTTACGTCCTTTCGAACTAACCCTTTAACAGTAAATTAAACAATCTTCTGGAGACAAACTGATGATTATAGTGTTCTAATGATTCACCCAAACATCTCCTACTTTCATTGCTTCAGTCTGCACCACAGTCTATTTTACTTCCTGATCCATTGTTAAAAGAAGCGCTGCTCGACAACAGGAAACAAATGCAGATAGTGCGAATGAGTAATATTTCACTCCTGTCTACACTCCTCCCTCCCCTCCCTCCCCCGTCCCTCTCCTCTCCTGTATATAGAACTGTAATTACACCGTCTTCTTTTTCTTATTAGCAGATAAGACTTTCATAATGGTCCCCTAGAGAGCCTGTCCAAACTTAATTAACGCCAGCTAAACAGTCCTCTCTCTTCTTCTGTCTCTGTCTCCTCCTCTTCCCAATCTGTCTCTCTCCCTCTCTCTCTCTTTCTCTTTCTCCTCCCTGTCTCTCTCTCTCTATTTGTCTCTTTACCTCTTATTAAACAACGTCAGCCGCAGGGAGAGGGAGTCAGGCCGTCAGTGATAACTACTAGAAAGCCCCGCGCTGGAAAATGAAAGCTGGACTTGACACAGGCTTGACTCAGGCAATACTGAAGAACCATCAGGGGAAGGGGGGGGGGGTGGTTATTGCTGTTGCTGTTGTGTGTGCTAATTTACTCATTGAATTGAATAGAATAGTGTGTGTGTGTGTGTGTGTGTGTGTGTGTGTGTATCTAATTCCTCTGAGCAGTGTAAGCCCTGAAATCATGCTCTGATCTTCAGCTGAGTAGCCCGCTCTTTAATTCCCATTTGTTTGACTTAGAGAGATTAGCCATTAATTACTGGCTAGAGAAATTAAGCACACACACACACACACACACATGTATACATTCACGCACATACTGCACATAGATAGTGCAGTGCAGAGCCGTTAAATAGTGCTCATTACACTGGTGCTACAGCGCGCATAGAGCTGAGACAGCATCATCTAACAGGCAGGACACACACATGTGCACACACACACACAGATGCTTACAGCTGCTGGGGGAACTATTGGCCAAAAGATGCTGCTCTGGGCGAATTCTGGCAGGTTTTAGCTGAGTATAACATCAACCTCCTGCATGAGAGCGCAGGGGATTAGCACCGGGGAGACAAGCTGACCGAAGCCAAGACAGGATGAAGAATATCACAAACACAAGGCACCTGAGCAAGCACAAAGGCAGCCTGTACAGTGTTTGCACAGAGCCCATCAAAGCTTTCCAAAGCCTTTTACATCATGTTGAGCTTCATTTCACGCTGTCCAAATGAGCCCCCTCAACCCCCCCTGAGAATAGGAGCAAATACAACTCTTGCATGTGTGTAGTGATGAATTTTGAAGTTGCAGTAATTGTTATCTCGGTATAAACAGTGGATCAAATGATTATGGGAGTAGTTTATGATGCCAAAACTCTATCTGCAGTTTCCCTCAGCTCTAAAGAGTGCCTGAACCTCTTATAGCTCATTGTTTTGGGTTCTTTCAGATTACAAATTCTGCTCAGATTTCCCAAATCTCATTTCCAGATGTTTTAAAAATAGATTGCCCACTACCTGTCCAGCACCAGATGCTAGACAGTCAGTGCCTAGTTAGTGAACACAGTGGAGCGTTTAACTGTTAAAGAGGTCATTGGTGCTGCCCAAAAAGAGAGTTAAAGGCAAAGTGATAACAGGGAAAATGCTAATGTTACTCTGTGTGTGCTTTAGATGTGAATAAGCAGATTTATAAAGGTGATAATATGTCAGTGTTGTTTTCAGCTTGGTGGACCTAAAAGCAACAGACAGTGACGCAAGTGACAAAGGATCCAACAAAGACCGAACAGAAAACCCAGACTTAAATACAAAGCAAGCTAATAAACAATAGGAAACAGGTGGTACAATGCAAGGGCAGGCTGGCAGCTGATTGGCTAGGGAAGACAATGAGGAGCATGGCTGGTCTAATGAGGGAAATGCAGGACGGGTGTGAAGAGGAGCACTCGAGGAAAACCCACAAAACACACTCATAAAGCCCAAATATGACTAAGCAAAAACAAATGACTGGAAAACAGCTTTACTTGTAGCTTCCCCCAGATGTGTTCATCTAACTCTATCTCTAAGGTTGAGTACACCTGCATCCATCTCATTCTTTCAGTCACTAATCAAGTAAATATGTCCTAATCTTTATTCATTTTTTTGCGTGGACACTATAGGTGTAAGTTTCTCAAGTTTTAACGGTGAAACCCGAAAGTTTGAAATCACTTTGTAAGAACTTTTAATGGATTTCACACAAACTTAGGAGAATGGATTCACAAACAGCTGTTGCAGCCCTGGAAACGTGTCTTTGTCTTGATCTCGAGTACAGTAACAAAACACAAATCTGTGACAACCAGCCTCTGTCTTCCTCCCGAGCGTTTCTTTGATTTCATTACAAAAAAAGCGCCATTCTCCAAAGCGACACATCGCTTCGGGCTACAACCAGAGGCACAACAAGCGGGGATGTCTGTGTACGGTGATTCATGGCTGTGTCTGCTGCAATTTAAACAGATCATTCCTCACCGTGGCCTCAAATCTGGCCTCGTCTACTACAAGCATGCTCGTATTTGATGAGTCGAGGTCACTGACAGGAAGCTGTT
Source organism: Scomber japonicus (assembly GCF_027409825.1). Classification (NCBI taxonomy): domain Eukaryota; kingdom Metazoa; phylum Chordata; class Actinopteri; order Scombriformes; family Scombridae; genus Scomber; species Scomber japonicus. The sequence goes on along the minus strand of NC_070582.1, from coordinate 29,767,970 downwards.
ACAGCAGCTGGGCTTTCATCTCAGGAATGGAAATGATTCTCTAAATATGTTTTATTCATTATGGAAGGGACTCACCTTGAAAGGGAATGTTTTTATTTTACTTTTGTGTGTCGCCGTCGGCAGAAAGTGCACAAAAGTAGAGGCACAAGTTCTTTTGATCAGCGGCAGGAAGGATTTTTAGAAGGTGAAGACTGACTGTTGAGCCTGTACTGTATGTGTCTGCCTCCCTCTAGTGGTTGAATAGGCAAATGACACTAATACAATTCAGCACAGCAACTTATGAATTAATAATAGGAGCATGTCAAAAGTCAAATAAACAACAAAATAAAAGCACAAGAGCCAAGAATTGTAATTTGTCTTTATTGTTTAAATTCACCAAAAAGTTTTCTGCATAACTACATCCAACAGCATTCATTTGTTGTCGTCACCGTGACCTCATCAATCCCCAGACCCCCCCGAGTGACGATAATGTGACATCATCAGCGCCGCCATGACATCACAACGTCATGACATGGCTCAAACGGCAGAAAAAAACCTACTGACGGTCGGTCCGTCCCCCAGAGTCCGTCTTCAATAAAAGCATCTCGCCGCTACCCGTGTAAAAGCACAAACATTGCACGTCAACTGATAATAGCATAGCATCAAGTGTCTTTCTTCAAAAGCGAAAAAAAACAACACCCCCAACCCCCCCTCTTTCTCTACACCATGGAGTTAAATAAAATCAACATTAGTGGAAGTGGTCTCACCTCAACCTTGGTTTGTACAGTGAATATGAGTTAAAATCTGATCTTTTGCTGCAGATTTCAAGTAATGATAATGACCATTCAAAAAACACACTAGAAGCAAACCTTGTGAGCTCATAATGCTCCAGTACTGTTATCTATCTATACCTCTGCTGTCTTTACCATATAATATTCTCATCTAATCTGTATCATGTGTAGGCCTAGATTCAGAAAGGGGAGGAAGAGGGACGTCTGTCTTCATTTGACAGATTTGGAATATTAAATGTATTACTTATATTTCAAATGTATGCTGTAAATCAATTCAAAAGGCAGGGCTGTAGTCAGGATTTTAGAAATACTGAGGTCAAAAGTCCCCCCAAAGCAACCCTTCACAACCAAAACCTTGAAATAATTGAATTCTTTTACATTAATTTAACAGCTGAAATATATTATCTGTAAATTCAGCCTCTGTAAGTACTATTTTAAAGCCAGGTTTATACTTCTGCTAAAGAAATACAGGCCTATTTGATGTTTTTGGCATAAAACTGTCAAACTAACCTAAAAAAATATTAGAAGCAGGCTTTAAAAATGGTGTAATTTGTGTGTAGTTGTACAATATAAACTCTTTCTTTCCAGGTTGTTAGAACCCTAAAAAGTGCCTGTAGATCCCCAAAAGATGATTCATAATTTGTAAATACTCTGATTATGCATTTACAATTTTGGACTTAGTAGAAAGAATTTGTAAAATTGATAGAATCTGAAGCATTTTTTGTATTGATTCTTCTCTTTTCTGCCAAGATTTGGGCTCTCTTTAATAAAAGCGCTCATTTCATGTAAACTACTACTATCCTAATTTGACATTACTATACTATCTTCACTACATAAGGCTTTTCTCTCCTGCCTCATCATTTATTATCTAATATACTCTCATTTGGTATCATTTACCACTTTTGACATAACACTGTATATCTCATCTGTTTTATGTCCTCTTGGTAAAGTTAATATATGGCTATAATCTCCTTTAGTACCACCTAAATGATGAGGAGCCTTACAATACAGCGCGCTCACAGATTTTCAGTTCTCCTCAGCAAAAATGAGGGTAAATATAATTTAGACTGTGACATTCGTTGTATGACAAAAAACAATTGCATTATTTCCACTAATATGGCTATATTAGCTTTGTTCAAACATGAAGAATACTATAAATGCAGGGTAAGATCTGCTCAAGTGCCTTCCTTCTGCATGTCCCTCTAAACTCACACACACTCTCTTGTGTAATATATTATCTGTAATATTTACTATGCTGTGTAGGTAATACTATGGAACAAGATGATCCGGATGATACTGACATGTGGCATCCTTCAGAAAGTCGAGAAGTTACCGTAAAACAGTCTGACCGTCCTTCATCATAAACGCAGTGAAACTAAAAAAGGAAGAAAAAATGGCATCGGAACCACATCGAGCAAAGTATCCCTCCCACAGTACTTGCATAAATCTCTTCCTTAAATCATCTGCTATATACAGAAATACATTGAATCGTACATATAAAGCTCATCCGAGCCCTTCAATTCCCTTAAACAGTACTACACCATAATCCAGTGATCACATATTCATCCCACTGATCTCTCCATCAAGACCAAAATAACTAAAAAGTCGAAAGTCCTTATACAGTAGAATACAGTAGACACCTTTCAAGTAAAAGAACTGTTTTTCTAAGAATACTGGTGTGTTCACATAATAGTATCAGACCTGAGTCAAACCATAAGTGAACTCTTCTCATCATATGGCAAATGTTTTTATCTCTTGCTTTTCATGAAGTGTCCAACGGCCTCCTCAAAGCTTCAAGCCTGCGTGTGATTTGACCCAGGTCTGCCTAATGGTTAGCAGACAAAAACTTCATAATGATCGACAGAACAAAGTGACTAATTTTTGTTTTCATTGCTGAGTCTGATGAAGGAAAAAGGTAAAACGAAGTCATTCTTCTTTAAAAGTACAGAAATGCCATCATAACCACAGACAACTAAGCTGCCGATTTCTCTGCTTTGAAGAATGTACGATATTTTTTTGCCTTGAAATAAAGGTGAGTGATAGAGAAGCACTCACTACATCTTTTTTGTACAGTAATCCATTGATAATAATAATCAATGCACAAAAGTAAAAGACAAAGCACACAAATATCCAAAAACTTAAAATTGAGACAGCTCAAGACGAGAGATTTAAGATTTTTTTTTTTCTTTTTTTTCCTCGGATTTTTTTTTTTTTCCTCACTTAAGTTTAAAATACACATAGTAACCAGCTGTAGAAGGTTTACATAGGAATTTGGATTCATCAAAAAAAGCACAGTTTTAAGTCAGTCCAGCTTTTCCTGGCTTCGTGGTGGACTTTTTCGGGGGGGGGAGTCCAGGATGGTCCAGTCCAGTCCAGTCCAGTACAAAGGAGGGATAGATTACTGGCCATGGCTGGGGCACTACTGTACTGATCACGCAGCGTTGTGTGCCATCGTGTGCTGGACAGGTGGCAGTTTTACTCTACGATGTTTGCTGGGGCAGAGGACTGGTGGAAAGGTCGCCCCCCCCTCTTCCCCCCCGCCCCTGTTCACACTGCATGTGCCTGTACTGTACTGTACTCACCCTGTTCACCCACGCAGGGAGGGACAGTACAGCTTCACGTAGCTCACCTCAGCCCAGCTCAGCTCAGTTCAGCAGTGTGAGGGGCCTCTTGCTGTACAGAGGAGGCAGTCTACATAGAGATAGTGACTAGTGGCCCAGAGAGGGGGCCAGTGAGGGCCCGATGAGGCCAGGGGCTCAGGGAGCAGAGAGAATACAGAAAGAGAAAGAGAGAGAGAGAGGGAGAGAGAGAGAGAGAGAGAGAGAGAGAGAGAGAGAGAGAGAGAGAGAGAGAGAGAGAGAGAGAGAGAGAGAGAGAGAGAGAGAGAGAGAGAGAGAGAGAGAGAGAGAGAGAGAGAGAAAGAATTATGGCTGAGCAATTGCATTGCTAAGGAGATTGAAGCAGAGCTGTGACCAGGTAAAGGGGCTTATGGGGCAGGGGAGCTCTGGCTGAGGCTGCAGGATGAGAAAGACTTAGAGCTACAGAGGAAGCGGGGCAGAGAGAGAGGAATGTCGAAAAGGGGGAAGAGATAAAGCGGGAGGGGGCAGAGGGGGTCCACTGGTGGTGAATGAATCAGACAGGGGAAAGGCCAGGTTGAAGTGAAGGTGGGGGCGATAAAGCTCCGGAGAGTCTTCAGTGAGAGGGAGGCCCTCTGCCCATCCAAAGAGACACCTGCAGGAGAACGCAGGGAGCACAAATCATCATTCAGATCTCATTAGAAGTCGCTGGAATGATTCCCAGTGAAGAGAAAAAAACATTTCCAGTACTTGTTTTTGTAGGATTTACTTTGCTAGTGTTTCATTTGACATTTCAATTAAAGGGCTGCTACAGCATGCATATAAAAGGTCAGAGCCTTTATCACCACATCAGGTTTTAATTTCCTTTCCCTGCACAGGATTCAAAATGCTTTTTTAAATGGGCTTCAGTTCAGTGTGAGTCCAGGTACAGCTTTTTTTGCCTTCCTCTGAGCACCACTGCAGATATTTGATCCTGTCACACTTTCCCCTGCAGGCTGTTTTGTGACATAAACTCCAAAATAGCAAACATTTCTGCTGTCTGGATGGAATAACTCACCACAGGCAAGACTAGAAAGATAGAAATCACCAAAGCAAACAAAAAAAACATGAACCTAAACACTGCTGAAGTCTTTTTTCAGAGTGATTTAAAATAATATGTTTACAGACTTTGGATTGATAATTACTTGTATTTATATGTAGGGACTGAATATAAAAATGTGTTGCAATAACTAAGACATGCAGTCGTGAGATGAGCTGACCCACCGAGCTATCGGCTGTTTCCACTCAGTGTCACAGGCCGACGACTTCAGCAGATGGTTTCAAGGTGACGTGAGTTCTGAGGGGAGAGATAAAGAAACTGCTTCACACACACACACTGAATAAACACACTCACATGGACAGCTCGTCCTCTTTTAAATGACACAGTACGGTAGCTGTGTACAGTATGTTGGGCATGTGTCTCACCGGTGTGTCGTTCCACTGCCGCGGCAGGTCCTCTGGCTCGGGTGGGTAGGACATCCAGGACGGGCTACGGTACGAAGATGGTGGTGACATGACGAAGTAGTCTGAGTAACCCGGGCGGTTGGCTGATATAGCGTACACTGCTGTTATTGGATTTCCTGTGAAATGCAAAAACAAGTATATTAAACCTTGTTCAGATCTTGACCGCCGTCTGCGCTTCAACGCCTTACAAGTCTGCGTCTTACCTGAGTAGGTGGCGATGGATTGGTCGACAGTGACAGCAGGGAAGGGCGTCCTGGACAGTGGCAGGTAGGGGGCGCCGTTGTGCTGCTGGGCCTGCAGGTCCGAGGCCTCTGACACACGAGGCTTCAGACTAACATCAGGAGTGGAACTGTTGAGAGCAGAGGAGAGACATGTGTTGTAATGGAAACAGACAGCATTAGCACAAATTAGCATTGTATCTGTCAGCAGCCACATTAAACTGACTCCCCATGAAGAGGAGAGGAGGTCATTAGGGAGGGGAGAGGTGTAAATCTGTTCCACTTGATTGAGGGTTTTTTTTTTAATTATAAGTGAGGAGGACAGATTTGATTATGTCTAATTTTCTGCTGCAGTCAGGTGGATGAATCAAGAAAATAAACTACAACATAATTTCAACAAGAAATGGTTTGCTGAAGAAGAAATGAGTGTTCTCTCAGGAGCAAACAATGCAAACAGGGTAAAATGTCATAAAAAATGTTTAAGGTGTAAAAATGATGAATCACTCAAAGCAGTTGAAGTGTCAATTGAAGTTGAAAGACTGAAAGCGGTGTTCACACTCAAAGATTGAGAGCCGAAAGCAGTTGAAATCAGCTGATGTGTAATCTCTGAAAAGGTTTAAAAATTCAGATTCAAATTCAAGTTTAAGCGTCAGTTCATATGTAAGCACTGAAAGCAGCTGAAGTGTCAGTTGAAGTTGAAGCACTGAAAGCGGTCTTCACTCTCAAAGTCTAAGAGCTGAAAGCAGTTATGATTTGATGTGTAATTGCTAAGAGTGTTTAAAAATTCTGTTTCAAGTTTAAGTATCAGTTTATATGTAAGCACTGAAAGCAGCTGAAGTGTCAGTTGAAGTAGAAACACTGAAAAGAGTGTTTAAACTCAAAGTCTAAGAGCTGAAAGCAGTTGATATCATTTGATGTGTAATCTCTGAAAGCACAGAAAGCACTGGAAGCAGCTGAAGTGATTTAAAGAGTAAGAAATAAAAGGAGTTGAACTGGCAGTTGAAGCATAAATGATGAAAGCAAGTGAAATGTGCCAGATGCAAACTGTAAACAATTGTTAGTGGGCCTGAAAGCAGTGATAGCAACTACCATGTGAGATGTAAAAATAGTTGAAGTGTCAGCTCATGTGTTTACACTGAAAACAAGCACTCTATCAGCAGAAAAAAATGAACTAATTCATCAGCTTTAGTATCAAACCCACATAGTTAGAACTAATGACCAGCGTGTACTGATCAGACCTGCTTCATGTTTGGCTCTTCTTTTTTTTTAATAGCAGATTCACGTAGACACAAAAATGATGGACTAATTATATACAAAATATTCAAGCCAACACACACAGCAACTGCACCGCACACTAATGCCTATTAGAGGAATACAATATTAGAATATCACTTGATGTGTTTTCCCACTGTGAAGGGTGAGGAGGTACACGCATATAAATGAGATTTTGGGTTTTTTGTATAATTACAACACAATGTATTGTACAGAGGTGTGAAAAAGCTTTTTGTCCATTCTCTATGATTACTGTAACTAAAATGTGATTGGGATTTTTAGCACCCTACATTTACCTTTTCAGTCATTAACATCATACATTTATTACTTTATGCTGTTATTTAGAATCTATATACTTATTGTATACTGTTGTGTTGCGATGACTGAATAAAACACACTACTACTAAAAATTCTACAACATTTTATATGCTGATTCCAGTATATTTAGAGTCAGTATATTTCCATTTCCATTTTAGGCCAATAAAAATAAATAAATTCAGCATTTCTCCCCCTCTAGAATTTTTCCCCCTCCTCTACAGTGCAGCCTCATCCTCCTCTCCACTGTAGCAGCACTGGCTGTTTTACGTGTTACACTACAGTAAGGGGCCAGAGGACAGATGATGTCATTGCCCGAGTTCAGGACCATAATGCATTGTGCACAGTCACGTCTTGTGGTGCATACTAAAGAGGAATTAAAATGCTGTGCTCCTTCTTTCCCCCGGGGGCACACAGGAGTTGATGTATGATGAGCTGGCTGATTATGACTTTATATTTCTGCTTTTAAAGCAAGAGTAATGCTCACACACTGCCGACCCCGAGTCTAAAATACATTAGCAGCAATTAGAGCAGTGCAAAAGCAACATAGCTGTCTCTGTCAACCACTAAATCTAAATGAAATCCTAAATAATGCCATTATAATTTATTAGATGAATAATCAGTTACTGTCCTTGCATTTTCCTGCAGATAGCTGTCCCTGTCACTCTGCAGCACATTGAGGGGAAGAGAGGGGGGGGGGGGGGGTTGAACATGTTTACTTGTGGCAGTTATTTTCCCTCACTCTGTCCACTAGATGGCGAACATGCCCCTTTATTATGCAATCCAAAGCAGCTGAACAGTCAATCACTCTCTGCAGTGCTAAAGTGCCCAGCAACACGGTGCACACAGCAACAGCATTTAAATGAAGAAGAAGCCGCTCGGTCCAAATGATGCAGAATAGCATATGAGCCTGAGAGAGAGAGACTAAGAGTGAGAGTGAGAGTGAGGGAAGTGAGAGGCAGAAATAGAGGGCGGATGTGGAGGGCAATCGGTTCAAACGCCTGTATAATATTCTGTATCTATTTTCTCTTGTGTCCTCTACATGTATTTATTTAATACAGTGTTTAGCCCCGGTGCTGTGTTTTGATTGGCAGTGGAGTCTTTTGGGAATGCTTTTAAATGCTATATGTGTACATTTCCTTTAAGTTTGTTCTCTGAATAAAATACTGAACTGCATGTTCCAACACAGTGAAGCATTTTTACATCACTGTGTATCTTCAGTGAGAGCACACACTGTTCCTTGCTTTTATGAGTTGACTTCATCTGCTTTTTTTTTTCTTTTTCTTCTCTAATGTTTTTTTTCTTCTTGATTGATTGATGTGTTGTACCGTCGTAGCGAGGTCCCAGGCGGTGGTCCCGGTCTTGAGGGGATCAGTGGCGGCGGAGAACCGATTCCCATATCAGGAAGCTGGGTGAACCGGAAACCCTGCGCAGGCCATACAAATATGATTTTAGAAATCTACAGTATTAGAGTAGCGTCTGGATAATATGATGTACGAGACAACCTTGAAGCAACAATAAAATGATCCTGACAAACACAGAGGGTTTAGAAAAAAATCAGATGTCTGATCAGAGCGCAGTACAAACAAGACTCAAGCTGCACGAGGCAACTTTATTTGCTGGTGGGTGTTCAATCCTCAGTCCCTTTAATCTCTCTAAAGCTTCTCCCTTGCCGATCCGCTGTTGGCAACACACACACACACACACACACACACACACACACACACACACACTGACAAGCTTTTCTCAATGTCCATGCTCTTTTTGAATCCTCTTTTTGAGTGCATTCACAATTTAGCAAAGTCGTTGCAGTGAAAAGGTGTGAATTTGGAGTCGCTGCATGACCGAATCGACAGATAACTGCTTAATTATGCAAATTCTGAATGTTTATCACAGGCTTGGCAAAAAGGCTTTAGTTTTTGATCGGCACTACAGAGCAATTTTCCACTCTGCTCTGCGTGGTTATGACAGCATGGCATTGTGATTTGTTTACTAAACGCTTCTGTAACATGAAGTGAATCCTGATTAGACACTGAAGTACAACGCTGACAATACCAATCTATATTTTTCAAATCTAAAAGCATCTGTGACGATCCTAAATACACCGTCCTGTTGTTGGAAATACTCACTGCGCCACTAAATGTGTTTAACGTTAATCCTTCTTTCCTAAAAATAGTCCCATCTCTTCCTGTTTGAGTAATGTTTGTAACAGAACTACAGTGGCCCAGCTGTTTTAGGAAATTACCAAGCCTTTTTTAAAAAGATGAAATTATATATTTATGATCTGGTTTTTAAAGATTCAGTACAGTAGTAATCAGCGGGTGCCACAGGATAGGGAAGTCATGAAGAATTCAGAGATAGACTATCATCATCTTGTTTTGGTCTTTTCATGGGAATTATTGACAATGAGAGAAATACACAAAAAGAACAGCTGACTTATTTCTTAAATCTGCTTCTATTGTGAAGGAAAGACCCAGCTGATTTGATTTGACCCAAAAAAGTCTATCATCTAAAATGCGTACTTGCCTACTACCTTTTCCTGCTTTTAATATTTCTTTATGAGCAATCGTATCATATCAATATAGATCTATCTTACTCTATTTCCTCCATTGATCTCTATGTGAGTTTTTATTGGAGCTACTATCCTCTGAAGAAATAGTCCCACTGAACACAGCTAATGGACAGTGAAGCCTGTCATATATTAGGAAGACGTTTGTGTTGAATTTTTTAAATGAAATTTTTCACTGCTGTGATCACCAGACATAAAGCTGCATTCACCAAGACATCTCTGAGACTGATTATACTACTAATAATAATCATAATAAATCTATCTATGTTTTTATGTTTGTGCTTTACCGGTTTGGGCAGGCTACACTGATGCATGTCCTCGTAGGCTGCGCTCCTCTGCCTGCCTCCACAGGGGTGGTTCATGGTCCCCGGGGCGCTGGTCACCCCGTCGCTGTAGTGGCTGGTGTGGGACGGGTTGTAGGCGCTGTGGGCATGGTGGTGGTGATGGTGGTGGCTGCTGGTGAGAGAGGAAGGTCAAAAGCAATATTGAATGTTTCTATTCTCTTGAGTTCAGTGTGTGTGCAGAATATAATCAAACAGATACTTCACTTTCTGTACTTACACAATACTGTAAATCATGCAGATGTGCCAAAAAATGAGATCATCTGTTAAAAAAAACAACTATAAATTTACTTGGTTGGTGGGGAGGGTGGGTCGTGGTCCGGGGGTGCCAAGCTGAAGGCGTTGCCTAACAACATATGCATCTGTGTGCGGACCTCGTCAATGGACGGCTGAGAGCTGAGCGTGGAGGAGTCCGAGCCGCGGTGAGCCTTCACCCCCAGGCTGCCGTTCGCTGTGCCAGTAGATCCGCCTCCGTAACCCAGAGAGCTCATCAGACGGTCCACGTTGGTCTCTTCAAACGGTTCTGGTTCACCCTGAGGAGTACACACACACACACACACAAAGAGTCAGTAAGCAGGAGATGGCTGCTTTCAACAACCCACTCATTAAGCAAAGAGGATGTAGAAATAACATGTGTTCCATCTCAGATCAGCAATATATTTATATCAGTCAACAGAGAAGTTTCAAAACTGTTCAAACTTTCAAGATCTATCCAATCCAACTAATCAGTCCCACATCTGTCCTGCAGAGACCAGATAAGTAGTGTGTTGATGAAAGGATGGAGCAGTTAGTTCCTTCTACAAATATGATTTTTAAATATATTTCTGACATCTCCAAATCCTTAAATTCATTTAAATGCATTTTTAAAAAATTCACAGAGATTTGGTTCCATTCTTCTCTGCATCATTTCAATATAACCTCTTAAAGCAACAAAAGCTGGATATTTGAACCATTCCCATTATGTGTGACACGTAAGATTGATGTATGCTTTTTGGGCAATAAAGGTTTCATTCATACTGTAGATATTGTAGATATGTATTTCCGCTTCTCTGCTCGCTAGTTAACTCGTTTTCACACAATTCTCAACATGTGGCATAAGCTGTTAGCGCTGACTCATCTTGTTTGAGGGACATGTCCTTCACTGTGTGTAGTCATTAACAACAAGTAGGACATGTGGTTATTTTCTTAAACAAAAATATGTAAATAGATTTTTTAATTATTCCAAATCATAATTTCAATTTTTTTCCCTTTCAAATGAGCTCCTCCACAATCTTTAAGCACACATACAGTAAGTTTTGACCTAGGTAATATGGCCGAAATTAATGTTACAGTATTATTGAACATGCTCCAATACTGATATATATAACATGATATGAAAAACTTATTGAAACATCTTAGATCTCTCACATCTGAGCTTTGACTCATTAGTTTGCCCGACAGAACCTTGTAATGTGATAAAAGATCATACTAAATATTTACCCAGCTGTAATACACTGCATACCCACACACACACACACACACACACACACACACACACACAACCCAAAACGGCACACACACACACACACACACACAAATAAAGTGGGCAAATCAGCACAACTACATGGCACGCTGCTGTAAGTTGCTTATGGCAAGAATTATAATGCATGAACAGCAGCCTGATAAGATATGCAGCATACCTACTGTGCACACACACACACACACACACACACACACACACACACACACAAATACATGCTCGTGCACAAACACACCCACTGTTCTACTTGTGCTGCTTCAAACAGTTTGGCGCATCCAAGGCTATTAACCGCTATCGAGTCACCCATCTGAATCCATGAATAGGCTATAATCATATTCACAGTCATTGACATTCAGCTAGGTAGCACGGTGGCTGCTGTTACTGCGCTGCAGCAGAGAAGCAGCATGAAGAGATTTCACTCACACTCACTCTATCACCCTCTTTTCGTTAATATCTCTTTCTTCCATCCTCCATCTTTTCCTTCCTTTTTAATCTTTTTTGTCATTTCCCTCCTCTCCCACATGGTTCATTATCTCTCAGTTAGGTGCAGGTTTATAAAGTTCATCCAAAGGTAATTTGTTAATCCTCTAGGTGTGAGCTCAGAGAATGGGAAGGAGCGAGCACGAGTAAAAAGGAGGGGAAGTAAAGGATTTAAGTTAGAAATGCTCTCAAGATTATTTTATTATTTTTGACAAGCTGGCAGAGCTTTACTTTGCTACAACAGTCATGTGACTCGTTCAGAAGACGAAGGAGAGGTTTCATCACCGCTCTGTGTGACTCACCTGTGCAAGAGGTCGGACCTGAGCTGCTGTATTACAGTTTGTTACAGAATCCAGCTTCAAAATATTTCACAGCTTTACATGGTTTTGCTGCAGGGTACTTTTTTTTTTTTAAACTGAATTTCTGCCACTGTGAATCCTTCACTCTACTCAGAAACGCTTAAGTTTAGTTCATGGTCCTGGTTCAATTTGCTTCACATTTTTTAAATATCATCTTTAAAAAAAACTTGCTGTCATTTCTCTTATTTCAGGTTGGGTGTTTTAAAATACTATAAACTAGGTTAACTTGGCTCCTGGTTCACTCACATCATAGCCATTGTTGCGGATGCCCCTCCTCGATCTCTCTCTGAGCACCAGCAGGTCCATCTCTGTCTCCACTGGGCTGGGGCTGCTCAGAGACTGCCTGCTCCAATAGGTGGGCTCCCTTGGGTGGGAGTACCTGATGGACAGATGGAGAGGAAAAAACACTGTAGTTACGTCCTACACATGTTGGGGTTTATGAATTTTTCAGAGTTAATTCAATTAAATAGTTAATAGTTAAATCATTTGAAATCTTAAATATATATCTATTTTATGTCTGGTAGAAATGTTGAGTTAGTATTAATGTCATCCACTTTAAAATTAGAGTGTGAATCATCATTTCAGACACACTTACTGAATTTAAGGACACTTTATTCATTCATATTTTTTGAAGCAAAGTGTTTTACAAAGTGGTTGTCATTCACCTTTACACACACTGAATGCAGCGAGGTGCCATGCAAGACACTGGTCTGATCTGCAGGAATTTAAGGTTCATGGTTGGGGTGTAAATCACAAGATTATATGGATTCAATGGACAACGATTTGATCTTTGTTTCTTGATATAACAAAATCAACCGTGATATGATTTTGATTGGATTCAGGAGCCAGTAAGTGGCATAAACGGTGCCAGGATGAACGTGTTCAATCAGTTTATAAAAAGAAGCAAAACACACAAATATCTGTACGAATTGTAAAATATTAATGCGTTGACCAAAAAATCAATATACACCAGTCACTCACTCCTTATGTGTTGCTTAGCAACTATGCACCTCAACTACAAATCTACAGTAGATCCATACTTCCTGATGGACAAATACAATTAGATTTGACTTTAATGATTATTGATTAGACAAGAAAAATACATAAATTCAAAAACTGCACCATAAGATATTTGGCTCTGCTTAAGGATACCAGTCAATTGAAAAGCACTTTAATAGATTACTGCTTTAAAAAAAATATGATGAAATAGAATCATTTCATATCTCAATAATTAAATAGGATTCAGTTTTGATGGTGAAGTTTACAAATCATTTTACACCGTCAGCAACTGTCAGCACACATTTAATGAAATTTCATCCCATGCTGGCAAACATCTGAAAATATTTTTTGTGGTTGATTCTTTTAATTAGTTGAACCATCTGCAGATGATTAAAGGGGCATTTATATATTTTGGATGATGCCTTTAACATTGAACTACTCTTACTTTTTCTACCATCCTGCATGATTCTCCATACCTCTTATGACAACCTGCGAAAGAGGCCCTCTTCTCCTCGGCGGTCATCGGCTCCTTGACCCCGTTGTCGTGCCGACTGTGGCGGGCATCACGGTGACTGTAACCGTGGCTTCCTGTCTCGGACAGCGAGAACTCTCCGTAGCCCTTCCTCCGAGCCTTCTGACGCAGTTTGTTCCTGTAGTGCTCGATGTCTGACTTCTGCTTCAGCCCTCCATGGTTTGCCTTCAAATGACACAATAAGTATTGAATTCAAGGACTCTCATTTTCTTGGCTCTATAAACTTACACCTAAAGAGGAAACCAGTTGGGTTCTGTGTTCATTTTTTATGACTGAGCTGACATTCTGCTGTATTTCTAGACAGATCAATGAGTTTTAACAAAACATTCCCTCCAGCCCGATAATCAGAGAATGTGTCACGCCCTAAACATGATATTTTACTGCTAATGTACATCAATCAATTGCAGATGAACAGGGGAAACTGGAGACCCCCCCTAAGGCTGATTTTCTGATCTGATGTCAATAGACAGAGAGATAATTTAACATGGGCTTGTAGAGAGGTTGGGGTGGAAAAAAAGAGAGGATAAAGAGTGAGAGGTGACAGGCTGGGTGGGAGGAGAGTGACGGGAGGGGTGAGAGATTAGAGAGGAGGCATAGTGTTTGCATCTGAATGCAGTATCAGCGCATGCAGCGTGTCCCAGAAGAGATTTTAGAAAAATGCTACAGTACAGAGAGAGAAAGATGGCAGACGACCTGAAACTGAAGAATGTAACAGGAAGTAACAACAGAGCTCCGAAACACAACACAAACACTGTGACTGGAAACTATCTGACACCCTGCATCACTACCAAATGTTTTTTGTACTGTATGTGTGTGTTTGTGACTCATGATGATGATGCTCTAGTTTCTGCACTGCCCTATACTGTCAAGACTCACCTCACAGTAGAGAGCAATGCAGCCTTGGAGGTGTGTGTGTGTGTGTGTTTGTGTGTGTATCATACAGTATATACATGTGTGTGTATGCAGACGTACCTCCCCATTGACGACCACAGAGTCTTGGCTGTGGGAGGAGGATGATGGGTAAGAGTAGGTTGGCTGGGCAGTCATGGGTTTAATGGTGATGAGACGCAGAGAGCCAGTATGTTCTTCATACGGATCTGGGGAGGAGAAGAAGAAGAAGAAGAAGTACGTTAGCATGAGTCAGACAGTCTTTCTGTGTGATGTTAAAGGAATTATCACACATTCTAGTAATTCCCACATTATTTCACAGAGGAATCCCTTTGGTAAAACGTTTCAAATTGGAAATTTCGCAGCAGTATAAGCGCAGGGAATTTCCCTCAGCGTTAAGGGAATAGTTTGACATTTTTGGAAATCACACTTTTTCCCCTGAGAGCCAAATGAGAAATTTAATACCACTCTCATATCTGACTGAGGCACAAAAGACTACAGCCAGCAGTTACTTAGCATACCTTGGCTTAAAGACTGGAGACAGAGGGAAACAGGAAGGTTGGGAGTGTCCAAAGGTTGAAAAAAACTATAGACCAGCACCTCTGAAGTATAATATAGTCTAATGTAAAAGAATGACAAGTAGTGGTTTTATCCTGTTATTAATCTGTACGCTGTAGCTTTATATTGAATAGACAGACATGATGGTATCAGTATTCTCATACTGCATCTGTTAAACTATCTATGGGTCAGTGACACATAAGGGTTGGCAAGATGAGCTATTCAAAAATATCTTTAAAAACTGTTTTAAAAGCAGCATCAAGTTTGACCTTTTTTTAAAAACCAAAAGTAAGACTGAATGCTCCTGAAAATGTCAAATGGTGTAACCACAAAAGAATGATAAATATTCAATATTTTATCCACCAGTAGTGTATTTAAGTGTTCTTATACAAAAAATTACTATACTATGTAATAATAATTACTTATGATAAAAAAAGAGTAATAATGTAAGATCATGCCAAACTAGTAGCAATTGGTGGTTTTATTACAATTTTAGTTTGGAAGCTACATGTTTTGTAGAGTATTTCACACTATTATCTACCTGTCTACATTTGATGAGGACAACACATTGCAAGGACAACATACTCAGCCCCTCAGGAAACTAACACATTTTTTCCTCTGATGATAATCCAGCTCTACAGTCGGTAGAAATATTAACCTTGAATACTTTTGTTTGGTGCAAACTGAAATGTGTAGTTATAGTATAGTGTGTAAAAAAAACTGTGAAGTACCAAAAGCTGACAAAAAAATAGCAGTGTTGCATAGTCTCTGGCATCAGAAAATATGAAAAAATATCTTGAATGATGGTTCTGTGCTATTGAAGTGAGACAGTGAACCAACATGTCTAAGAAACAGCTGTTCTCTTTCTTTTAAGTCATCTTTTTGGCTTTTTTAATGTTGTTTTCTATGTCAACTTTGTCTGACTACACTGTACGCATGGAAAAACGATGATGAATTTGTCTCCACTGTAAGATTCACTTGTTGTCATGGCAACTTTACACATTTAGATTAGAGAGCTAGTACATTAGATATAGTGTTTAGGTATGTTTAAGCCTCAGGATTTCAAAAAAAAAAAAAGCAACAACTGTGTGAAATGTAATGTTGTTTATCCTGATGAGAATGAGCTGTGTTTTAAAGTGTGTCATCTGCTTCCTGAGGTATATCTGTATTTATGTGTATGTTCTTGTGGGGAGCAGCAGATGGACAGTGTTGTGTTGTACTGAGTCCACTGTGACTCACCGCCTGACTGACATCATATGGCAGTCTGCTGCTTCATTGTAGGGCTACAACAGTCTGCCATTAACCCAGCTCCAAACCCACACTGTCACCATTCATCCCGGCTGCAGCTCAGCCCCGCTTTTATTTATCGCTCTCCCTGCACCGATTATCAGAGTGTGACAGTTAAGGTCAGGACAAGTGGCGTCACGAGCAGCGGAGCCTGTGAACTACACTGGAGACCATGACACAACATGTAGATGAAGTGCACTTTGAACACAGGATGCTGTTGTGAAAGAGTTGTCACATTTTACATTGTGTAATCAAACATGTCAAGTTTTTTCCCCTTCCTTTCTTTCCCATGTGAAGCTCTATTTTCCTGGTTGTGGAATATAACACACTTTTTCTCATCTGATTATGCCGCTTCATTTCATTGCTACAAAATACATGTTTGCATTATTGGAATACAAAAAAAACTTTTTAGAGGAACTGTTACTGAGGGCATTTTTTATTAGCATTTTCCGCACAGAGGGAAATAAACACTGTGACTCAATTACAATCTGCTTGTTGACTTTGCTCGGCTGTTTACTGCTTTATGTCTGCTGTGATCTAGTCATTGCTCGCAAGTATGGAGATGAGTTTTTTAGTCACGGCTGTAAGGACGACAATATTGCTCACTCAGTCCATCCCCTGGATCTGGACTGAAATATTGTAAGAACTGTAAGATGGATTGCCATGAAATGTTTGTACAGATATTCATGTTCTCCAGAGGATTAAACCTTACCGACTTTGGCGATCCTCTGGAATTTCATTTAGCACCACCAGCAGCTCAGGTTTTTCACTGATCAAGTAAAATGCCTTGACAACTACTGGATGGATTTTTACAATTTTGAGTACAGACATTCATCATTAATTTCCACTAGGATGATCCCCCCCCCCCCCCCATCAGCCCCTGCTGTATTTGAGGCTTAGTACTAATTAGCATGCTGAATTCATATGGTTCACACTATACACATTACTTGCTAATCATCAGTATATTATAGTTGTTATTGTGAGCTTGTTAACATGCTGATGTTAGCGTTTAGCTCAAAGCTCTACAGCTGTGCTACTCTCTCAGGTCATTTACTCAGGTAGTGTGAAGCAGGTGAATGGTGAGAAAAGGATTTTAAAAAAATCTTCTCATCTAATTATGTAGAGATAGAAGAAAAAAATATGTTTTTTAATCTTGCAGATGAGAGAGAGATCAGTATCTTTCACTGCACATAAAAGGGCCAAGGATTGATCTGAGGAAGCTGATTGATCTGAGAGTCAATTTGATCTATACCACGATCACTGTTGCATGTTATCCTCCTTTTCTTTCATTTTTTCCCCCCACTTCTCCTCGTGATACAAGCTGGTGTAATTCAGCTTCAAGTAGGTGAGGTGAGTAATACAAAGACTATATTATATTATATGCACTATATCTTTTCAATAATAGTACAATTACAGCCTCTTCTGTTAGTAAGGGTGTTGTTAATATAAAAAATATTGGAGCATCATTAAGTCAATCTGATAGCATAACCACACTTATGATTAAAGAGACTCTCAATGTAACAAAGAAACTACCTGAACTAGAGAATATCCTTTAGTGCCCTCAGCCACACACACACACACAGACACACACATACACACACACACACGCACACACCTCCTGATTCAATTTGAACCTATTTCCCCCATTGATGTCACACACAGCAGGAACATAGGAAGTGTGATGTCTGTTAAAACTGGTGACATGTGTGAGTGTGTGTTTCCTGTCCTTCTGTCAATTCATATCTCAAATATAATATCTAAGATCTCAGTGCTGCATATTACCATGTGTGACATTAGGTGTGAAGGGTACACACAGTAGATTTTGGTACATTTGCTTTTTGTCAACATGCCCTGACCTTGTTTTATCCATGTGAGCTGAGGTAGAGAGGAGTTACTCAGGCGATACAAAAATCACTCCAGCTTTACCCTGAAATGACACAGCAGAGACTTCAACATGCCATCAGGTTTAAAGTGAAAGGGCAAACGGAGCGCCTGACACAGCTGGGTGAAAGGTATGACTCGTCATGTTCTGTTACTGAGCTTTTCTCTTGTGATTATTTCTTTTTTCCCCATATTTTGTGTCTGTATTTTATTCTTGTGATGATTTTTCCCCCATGTTTTTCTTGTGATTATTTCTATGATTATTTCTTTTATCCCTTCTTTTTGGTCTGTATTTTTTGTATTTATATGACTGTGTGCAATCCTTCTTTTTCTCTGAATTGCACATCTATTCTTGTTTACTGGATTTACACTTGTATTAATCTTTGATTATCTTTAACAGTATAAAGTCTGTTTTCCTTCCTTCTCTTATCCCCCCCCCCCCACACTTCTGTCCATCTCTGACTCTCTGTGAAAAGTAGTGGAGAAAATGAAATAATTACTCATCCTCTCCTCTCCTCGTCTCCTCCGGGTATTCATTCATTCGCTTGCATAAACACTATAAATCAAACAAATTATAGTGAACGCTGGCCTGATGCAAAAAAAAAAGATTGAACATCATAGCGTCCTAGAATGTCAGTGAACAGAGGCGAGGTCTGCTGCGTTATCAGCGATCAGAGCCATGTTTACGCAACACATTGTGAGCGTGCGTAGCTTGAAGATCTGCCTGGTTATCTGTTCAACAAGTCGTATCGAGGATACGGCACGATTCACTGACACCACTGACTGCTGTTACTGTATATCAAAGCACGTGTAGCTTTCATCTGAGACTATAATGATCTGTATCTAAATATGAACAGGATCATAAAGTATACATACGGCACATTGACTGGACGGGTTCTGCATTTTCTGTCAGCCATAGTAAATCATTTCGGTGAGACTTGTTTTTTTCACTATCTTTCAAAGCAGAACTCAGAAACCTTGCCCCCACCGTGTTTTTCACAACTCAAGTACAGTATGTCCGACTGAATGTCACAAAAAAGGCAAAGATGCAAATCAGATCTGTACTGTTTTTCCTTCTTTTGATGTGATGGTGCACAAAGGATAAATGGCACTTTGTTTTTGGATGAGGAAGAAGAAGAAGAGTGATAATAAAAAATAATTATAAAAATAGAAATCCTTTTAAATCCCTCTACCATCATCCACAAGAGTCCAATCAAATCATAAGTGAAACTATAAAAAGACACATAATGTTATAAAATAAATGTTGTATTCTTTCCCCTTTAACACATGAACCCAGTCTCCCGTGAAAAAGACCCTGCACTGTCTTAAATAAAGGCTTTTAGAAGATTAACACTCCGGCTTTAATAATTCTTAATGAATCATTTACTACTGCTCTTGCAAGATCTATTATTAATTAGTTATTAACATGCTGTTTCTCAAATGAATTAAAGTACTAACTAAAAGATGGCAGAGATTTTTTAAACAACCTGGCAATCTAATAGTTGTCCTCATCAATGGTTTATTACTCATTTATAAAGTCATTAATTATAACTTATAAAACTATTTGTAGAGATCCAGTGAAACAGTGCTTTTCCCAAACAGCTGCACACAATGATTCATTATTGTAAAGCATGATCATATGCTGTGGGTTATATGGATTTGAATAACACCTAATGCGACAGTTGGGCTGTCACAACTCCCTCCGCCTACTTTTCCTGTCTTTCCTCTACGATTCTACTCAAAAAAAAAAAGTAACTTGATGCAACGTTGAAAGAACCTGCGCTGCTACAACCGCTTGGCTTTTATCTCCATGCAGAGATTTGAGCTTTGCGTCCCGAAATGAGGCGAGTCGACTTAAAACGCCTGAAATACTGTAAAGAGGAAGTGAGACGCAAACACCTGAAATGTTTCTTTTGATTCAGTGAACAGCGTTATCCACTATGTGTGTGTGTGTGTTTGTGAGTAAAATAACACGTGATTATGTGTGTCGTCACTGATGGTTACATGATACAGAAACGGGCTGAGTCACTGCACGCATGAGTGACTTCATTCTTTTAATTTATGTACACTTCATGAGTTCATGTTAATCATCCTTCGGGCAACATATCGTAGTATCTGAATCTGTGTGTGAGCAACACATGTGTGTGCATGAGTTAGGTTAGTGTGTGTGTTTAGTGATCACTGTTTTATTAGTAATGACAGACTGTAGTGGGCACAAACATAAGGAGTGGCAGCTTTTCCTTCTTTTCTCCATCCATCTATCCATTATTCGCTCAATCTTTCTCCCCTCACTTACTCCTCAGGATAATACTCTTAAATCTCACTCTTTCTCCCTCCATCTTTCCTTCCTCCTCCTCCTCCTCACCGTTGGCGCTCCTCTTGTGCAGATCCTCTTTGCCGTTCTTGCCGCTGCTACCGGTCGCCGTCCTTCGGGCTGAGGAGCTCTTGCTTGTGTTCAGCTTCCCGGAGCTGCTACTCGACACCGAGCTGTCCTCCTCACTTGGCAACCGCCTGTGGTAGCCATGGCAACAGAACAGAACAGAGAGAGAGAGAGAGAGAGAGAGGGAGGGCTTGTGAGTCTCAGCATGTACATATAAAGCACATCATCATCTCTCACTCAGTACTGGAAACACACTAAATGGATCCTGATTGCTTTAAATTGAAGTTAAAATAACTTGAACAGAGTGTGTGCATATATGTAATGGAGGGAAGATGAGGGAGTGATCTCACACATGTAATTACAAATAGAAAAGAGACAGAAAATAGAGGATAAATACAAATATAAAAGACAAGTAGCAACAATGATACTAATTTTTCTGAATGTCTTTTAATTTTTCAGCAGTGAATTCATGTATGTCTCATAAACAAACACACACAGTACAGACAAGTGCACACAGACCCATCCACCCATCAATAAACGCAAGCAGAAACCTTTGGAAGACCTACTTATATACAGCTTGTTCTCTTTGTTCTTGCCTCACACACACACACACACACACACACACACACACACACACACACACACACACACACACACGCACGCACGCTCACGGCCTTGAGGCATGTAAGCCGCAGCAGCCTCACAACGTGACAGGCCCCGTCTACAGGTGGTGTGAGATGCACAGATCAGCGAGACCGGACATTACAGAGCCCACCCCCCCACCCTCCCCTCATCCCCCTGCCCCAAGGCGAGGCTAACTCACTATCTGTTGCCAACACGTAAACACACACAGACAGAGAGCGGCCTGAGCAGCGGTCAACTGGCTGGCCGAGTCACAGGAAAAGTCATGTGGTATTAAGCAAAGAGCCAGAGGGATGGAGAGAGAGAGGGATGGATGGAGAGAGAGAGGGATGGGTGGAGAGAGAGGGATGGATGGAGAGAGAGAGGGGTGGGTGGAGAGAGAGGGATGGATGGAGAGAGAGGGAGGGAGGGATGGGGGAGAGAGAGGGATGGGTGGAGAGAGAGGGATGGATGGAGAGAGAGAGGGGTGAGTAGAGAGAGAGGGAGGGAGGGAGAGAGAGGGAGGGAGGGAGAGAGAGAGAGGGATGGGTGGAGAGAGAGGGAGGGAGAGAGAGGGAGGGATGGAGAGAGAGGGATGGATGGATGGAGAGAGAGGGATGGGTGGAGAGAGGGGGATGGATGGAGAGAGAGGGATGGAGAGAGAGGGATGGACGGAGAGAGGGATGGGTGGAGAGAGAGGGATGGATGGAGAGAGAGGGATGGATGAAGAGAGAGGGAGGGAGGGAGGGAGAGCGAGAGGGATGGGTGGAGAGAGAGGGAGGGAGAGAGAGGGAGGGAGGGAGAGAGGGGGATGGATGGAGAGAGAGGGAGGGATGGAGAGAGAGGGAGAGAGGGAGAGAGAGGGATGGATGGACGGAGAGAGAGGGATGGGCGGAGAGAGAGGGATGGACGGAGAGAGAGGGATGGGTGGAGAGAGAGGGATGGGTGGAGAGAGAGGGATGGGTGGAGAAAGAGGGATGGATGGAGAGAGAAGGATGGGTGGAGAGAGAGGGATGGGTGGAGAGAGAGGGATGGATGGAGAGAGAGAAAGGGATGGGTGGAGAGAGAGGGATGGATGGAGAGAGAGGGAGGGATGGGTGGAGAGAGAGGGAGGCAGGGAGGGGACAAAATACACAGTGTGTTCCATGTAAATGTGTCAGGCCAGAAAGAGGAAGAGCAGAATTAGTAATCACACTGCTGGAAAGTAACGTTCACCTCCCTCCCCTGCTCTTTTTTTTCCCTTCTTTGTGCCTCACATGCTGAAGCTCTCCAGAGGAGCAGCAAGCAGAATAAACTCTCTCTCTATGAAGCCTATGTAACCTGGTGGCTTTTTCTTTCCAGCAGGCAAGTGGAATGAAACAAACGCTCCTTCTCTCTGAGGTTTGAGGTTTTCTACGAACAAGGATGGTGAGACGAGGCAGGAAATGACATCACTGCTTTTGTGTGGAGACAATGGCGCGATCTTTATAACACATTGAGTTGCATTGATATTTTTCATTGTTTTGTGTTTTAGGGTTAGGTTTAATATACTACATTTAACTTGTAGAAATGAATTATCGTTAAATTCGAGCAAAGCCAAATTTTTGATTTTTGGCAATTGGGGAAAAAAAGGAGAATCAAGTCACAAAGTGTATAGAGGGGGTTACAGTAAAACTGAAAGAGAAAATTCTGACTCAATTAGTCTCCACCAATTTATATTCATAAACTCCCCATCAGTCATGTAGAAAAATGACAATTACAATCACTATGTTATGATCTAAGAGAACATTTTATACAATATGATGAATACAACATGTTTGTATTTTTACAGCTCTCAAATGTGACTGTGAGCACTATGTAAGGGTTAAATCAATATAATCAAATAATTGGACACTATGACTGATACTGGCTGTGATGAAATCCCATCATCATGAAGGACAAATGTTACAGTCCTTGCTCTGTGTAAAAAAACGTACCATTTTGCTGTCATGAGCACTTTCCCTATCCACCTTTCACCTTGTAATTTAGCACACTGAGGTCCGTTCATGCCTGTGCATTTTAAGGAAGAAGAATAAAGAATAAAAAAACTCTTCAGAAGCTTTGTTTCCGGTTCAGTTATAAAGTCCGAGAATAATTGCCTCCCTTTGTTGTCGTCTTGGTGTGAAATTCCCCCTCTCGTCCCGCTGCACGCAATCCTGCATCTGGTTAGAGGATGAAATACCACCCCGATTTTCTAATTAGTGTACACCCAGGTGGTAGAACAAACTAAGGTACCGTGTTTGGTGAGAAGTGCTTCCTATAAGACGTTATGTGTGCATATATATATTTACAGGTTGGTAAAGCTGATTATCGCATCGTGCCAGCTCTTGCAGCATTTTTACACTGTCATCATTGTTACGGTGAATGGTTCCCTCTGGTGTGGTTATGGCAGGGGTTATAAATATACATGTGTTTATCGCCCCTGGAGAGGAGGCAAAAAAGCACAACTAATCCCACCTCCATTCATTTTTCGTTTAGCTGTGTGTAAATAAGAAGGAGACGATCTTCGCGTGCGCTCTTCTGAATTTGCATTTCTGTGAAGAGGAGGCGTGATGCATCTTTCTTTTATGGACTCCCAACTTCCTCGAGGAAAGATGTCAGGCCGCGTTTGAACGTGGGCGGGTGTGTATGTGTGTGTGTGTGTGTGTAGTTTCTAGTAAGGGAAATGTCTGGGGATGGGAAAAGTTTTAAACATTTGTTTTTACCATTATGTTCTTAAATTTCTCTCTGTGTGTTCGTGCATACAGTACACCAGATTATAACTCGTAATCTTCCCGAATTCTACTAGGAACACCACTTTTTTGCACGTGTTGGTAAATGCATTGAAAACTGTGTGATTCTAACAGATCATATATTTACTCATGCATAAAAAAAGAGGAGACAAAAAAAAAGGAAATTACATTCAACATTAAATGAAATGCCAAGTCGAGGCAAATTACATAAAACATTTAGAATAGCAGCAGCTGAATGGGTTATATCTTACACCCCTAAATTTGCCAATATTCTCTCTCCAGCTGTGTAATCTTAACAGACAGTATGCCGCACATAAATACAGCGTAACCCAGCAAGCATCCAGTAAACCTGTCCAATCCTGTACAGTTTGCCAACGCCTGAGAGGACAAATGCCAACGTGCTTTATTAGTCTAATCTGTTTGGAGGTGTAGAGGACTCTCTGTTATCAGTAAAAGTAATGTAGCATCACTTCCATCACACCTGGCTCCACTCATTTAATCAACTGATCAACTGATCATTGGACATGCCTGGCTTAGATGATGTTTGCTCATCAGCTGGCTCATTGTTGTTCTGGGTCAAACTGACAAAAATGTGATTTATTTTGTCTCATATATCATATAAGACCAACTATTTTGCTTTTTTTCTTGCTGAAAATCAGTCAGGGTAGTAAAATGTGGCGTTAAGAAACTAAACTAAATGTGTGGGCTGTGGGTGTATAAAACCCACTGCTAGTAATTAGAAGACGGAGTTAAATATTATTTCTTGACTGAAAACGACAAGAAAAATCACTCATCCGAAGACTGTTACGTAAGCACACAATCACCTGGGTGAACGAGCTACTTCGAGAGACGGAGACACAGCTACAGTATATAATACAGATGGAGGGCGAAGCTATCATCTGTAGCTGTTCATTTCAAGTTTTTAAAACTATTTATCCCCTAAGCGGACTACGTCGCCTACGCCTGAAATATGGAGGAAATCATTTAGACTGCCTTGATTTTTGTTTCTGTTTTCTATCGCCGCT
Source organism: Scomber japonicus (assembly GCF_027409825.1). Lineage (NCBI taxonomy): Eukaryota > Metazoa > Chordata > Actinopteri > Scombriformes > Scombridae > Scomber > Scomber japonicus. Next base: position 29,743,127 of record NC_070582.1, on the reverse strand, counting down.
CATACTCCTCCATATATGCAAATGTACAAGTACTGTATGTGCAAGTTTTCAAAATAATACAAACTAATAATCCCTCCTGCACAGATGTTGAGCTGATCATTGGTGTTAACTCAGGCGGCACCTTTGGGAACGCCGGCATGTTGTAGCTGCTGGCTGCTTTAAACGGATACCTGTAGTTGCTAGACAATGTAATATTAATGAGCAGAGGAGAAGTGTGAGACGCTCTGGTGTCCAGTGCTTTGCCAGGTTTCAGCTAGATCCTTCAGATACAGTTGTATGAGGACTGAATCATTATACAGTCACACAGAAACAACCCCCCTCCTGACTCACAGCAACACCTCGTTAACATTTGTTGATATTTTCCATCTATTTTTATCTAGAAACCTACAGCGTTATTCTGAATGTTGATTATCCTGTTCATTGGCGGAGATGATAGACACACTGTTATTTATATTGTGTTAGAATTCACATCCTCTTTCTGCTCGCAGGAAGCTTTTCCGTCCCTCTTAGATATATGTGTGTGACACGGTGGCAGAGAAGGGTGTGAGGCTGTTGACATTTCAAAATGACTGTAGCGATTATTTATTCATGTAGCACCTTTACTTTCCACCATATTCTTAGTTCTTCTCACAACAGAACACAGCAGTTAGGCACTTCTGAACCATCCGCTCTCCCTCTCTGTGCTGTAAATACATGCATTTCCCTGTCTTCCTGTCTCCAAAGAGCCTCCTCGTTAACACTGGACTTATCTTCAGATGGTGTCAATCTGTCCGACTCTGCACTGCTTACCGTTGGCTTCTCTCTGGCTTAACACAAACAGATGTCTGGTCATCCTGAAAAGCTCTGGGTTTTTGTCACAAGTTTGTTCAGGGTCTGAAACAGCTGCTTGAGAACTCTGTGGCCCCCCTTCACAAGGCGCCTCCACTGTACGCCTCATCAGCTCATTATCAGACTACACTCTGTACCTTTTTTCACAATCACAGGCTATATTCATGATGTGAATAAGCAGGCTTTGCCCAAAACATCTAACGTGTTTAATTAATCATTATGTTATCAGTAGTGTGACGGAACAGATCTCCTCTGTTCGCCTCAGTCTCTGACTGGCACTTAGCACAGTTACTCATTAAAGACGACTTTGATGCAACATCCAACAACACACCATAATCCTCAAATTTCCCTCCAGCCAACTGCTGGTGTTTTGAAAAAATACTGTTAAGTAAATACAATTCTGGACTCAGTCTTTAAATATGTTAATTGGTGGTGGCTCTGATGTTTCCAAATCAAATAAGGGCCGGAAAAACATTTGCTCTTCATTTGCTGGTTAAAACATAATTAATAAGTTGGATATAAAGTCACTAACAAAAACGGTTTTGAAAGCTGATATGAATAATAATGTTTTGGATTGTTTTCCAGTAGTGCAATGTATTTTTAAAAAAAGTTTAAAGATGCACTGATCTATACAGTATATGTATTATATTATTAACATTCACAAAAAGTAACTACAGAAAACAATCACCCACTCACTTATTAAACCTGTTTCCAGCTGCAGTAGGCAGCTGTTTTCAGCAATAAGATCTGATACAATCAATATATCAGTATCAATAATCACTGTCTTCTTACCGGCTGTAACAGATGACATCATATCAGAAATTTTAAAACTCCATAATATTGGTATCCCAAAAATCCAGCCTTGGTCCCTAATCTCCACCTCCACTTCTACTACTATTACTATTATTATTAGTATTATGTAGCATCTTTGTGATATCTAACCAAACTATCACACTTGAATGAAATAAGGTTGAGGGTTTCTTGATGTAATGACCAATTCAAAAATACACAAATTCATTGTAACATATCTAAAGTGAATCACACTAACTTGCTGATACCCAAATTAGATATAATTGTATGCCAAACTAATAAACAGATCTAAAATAAACAAACAGACAAGAACCGATCCAACCACACATGTAAGCATATAAATAGGTCAGTGTGTATCTTACCCTCCTTTGTGTATGTCAGCAGACGGGGGCCTCTTGCTGGCGGTCCCATCCTGGTGGACCTTCTTATCCAACGACATTGAGAGCGGAGCATCTCGCACAGGCAGCCCCAACACCAGCGTCTCCTTGGTAACAGAGACGGTCTCATCCGTTCGACCCATGTGCTTCTTGGCGTAGTCAAAGCCCTGGACAGGCTGGAAGGGAAAAGAATGGACACACACCGAGGGTCAGAAACACTTTTAAAAAAATGTTTTACAGGGTCTTCCAGCTTTTTGATCAATCCATCAAATTTGCTAAATGATAGTTGAGATGTGCTTCAGTATTTCTATTCCTGATCCAATGAGGAATAACTGAGAAATGGCCTGTAGCCTTTGTTTCGAGAGAATGGGTTTCATTCTCAATTTCGGATGGATAGACCAAAAGCAACTTGACACGTTAAAAAAAACCAAACAGCAGTCTCCAGGAAGTAAAGCACATGCAGAGACAGCAAAAAGGCAACACAATGGTACAGTTTACCATCTTTATTACAGACAGACTAATGAGAAATTTATCACCTGCAGTAATGAGCAATGACAATAAAGCAGCCACAGAAATACAGCACTTACACCATGACGCATGGTTCAGTGGAACATACTGTAGCAAAGTGTAGCGCTAACTGCAGCCAATGTTGGTAAGAGAGTGTACAGTAAAATGGTATGGAGTCAAAAGATTCATTCAACAATGAAAGCAAACAACAGCTAAGCAAACCACAGTCACACTGACATACTGTGGACATTTAGTCTGTATGCATTGTATAACTTTATATACAAACAGTCCAGTCTAATAAAACTGAACACTGATCACAAGTCCATGGTGCAGTTAAAGAAATGTCTCCGATTCCTCCAAAATAAAATGCTGTTGTTTTGAGATACAACATGTTAATCACAGAGCTTTAGCTGTGCTTGTAGGAATATTTTGAAGTCACCATCACAAGCTCTTTTTTCACTCTATTACGGCTATTAAATCTAACTAGTAAAAAAGCATCAGTGGCATGGTTGAGGCAGTAAAAACGAAGCTGTTCTGTGCAGTTATTTGACGTCACGCCATGATTTTTTCATTTGTTGAAGTTGCCTCTTGTTGGCATTTGGAGTTGTCAGAGTGGAAAGCTAGCCTGATGAATATTTTAATGGAAATTCTGTTTCGATGTGTTCTTCCAGATGTGAATGAATACAAAATGGCAAAGCCTATGAATGGAATAGTACCTGTCATAGATTTGACACACTGAAACATTTAAGTTGGGGATGAAACTAAATGGAATAATAAACCCCTCTCAATCTCTTAATAGCAATATATTGATAAAGTCTATTGTGACGCTGGTTTGATAAACAGCACATTTCTTCAAAGTGTGCCTTCAAGATTTTCATTCCAGTTAAAGCAGAGGACCAACTGACCCGGCTGGATAAAGAGTCGCTTACAGCCAACGCAAAACACTGTCTCCTGAATATTAAAGTAAAACCTCCAGATAAGTCTTACTGCTATTACAGATAAAGGTAATTGGATGGACCTCCCCAAACCAGTTTTTATCAGCCTTCAAACACTGCAGCTGGCATAATGAAAAAAGTTAAGAAAATAAATAAAGAAAGCGAGCTTAACAGCACCTTTGAAGTCAGGGGGTTTGGGCATGAAGAGACAGAACAGCAGAGAAGACGTGTTTTGCTAAAGCCTCTAAGGCCTGGACACGTACTTTGTATTTCTAAATGCCTTTCAATTTACGCAACAGAAAATGTGAGGGGGAAAAAAGGGGGGTTGGGGGTAGAAAGACCCTTTTTTTTTTAGGTTACACAACAAAGCAGATGAAACCCTGATTTTTTTCTGCCTCCCTCTTTTTCTATTTTGAGCGGCTGTAAAAATGGGACGCCTCACACATTTGATGATGTATGCTAAAATCCTGAGTGCATGTGAGGTGAGGCAGCGTGGGCATCCGGCTGACGACATTGTTAATAATTCATCAGTCATACACACCACCGTTCCGTTAGCTTGCTCCGATACACGTGGCTACAGCCGTGGCTAAGTGTTGGGGGCAAAGTGATACGTGCTCATATAGGAAACATGGATATTCAATAGAGAGACTGAGGATAGGCTCTCCCCATGGCATAAATATATTAACTGTGTGTGTTCGTGTGTGTGTGTGTTCGTGTGTGTGTGTGTGTATGCATCCTCTACCAGACCTAAGTGATGTATGGTGACAGTTGTGGCTCTTTCGTGTGAAAGATGTATGTAGAGTGCAAACATTCATTTGCCTATGGCCTCGTGCTGTTCACAGGTTGAAAAGAGGTTGGGAATCTGAGCTGTGTGTGTGTGTGTGCGTGCGTGCGTGCATGTGTTTATGACGTGCACAGAAAAGGGCAGCAGACGAGGGAGGAGGGAAGCAGTGAATTAAATGCGCTGTTCCAAATATAACCCCAGCACCAATATGCACTATGGATTATTGAGGGGTGAAACATTGGACGTGGTGTCAGGGGGTTCTGAACTGACAGCAGCAAACCTGACACACACTTAACATTGACAGTTAAAGAGATGTCATGATGTGGCTGATGGGTAATGGCTGTCAAACATGGAGACAGTATGGATTCTCAGAAATGACATGGCCGACGGGCGTAACCTTGAACAGCGCGCCTGACATCTCCCGTTTTACCACACTGACTCAAGGTCTCTCTATTTCCATCTCTTTTCACTCTCAAACATCCATCTTTCCTAATTCTCTTTACCTTTCTTTCTAATCCTCCCTCTTTTTCCCTCATCTCCACTATGATCTCTCTCTCTCTCTCTTTGAACTGTATGCCCACTGACAGCGTGTTGACTTAACAAATGGCCATCTTTCATCTTGTATGAGCGGCTCAGTTTAATGAAGACTTGGGCTGCAGACGGGGGATTGTGCCTCTGATCAGTCTGTCAGAGATGGATGGCGGTATAACTCCACATCCATTTAGAAAAGTGATGGAGGGAAAAGGCGGGAGACAGGATGAGAGCGAACCAGAGAGAGAGAACCCCACGTGACACCGGTTCCGATGCTGTGCAAAGCGACTGCTGGCTTGACCCCGCTTGCACCGTCATATTATCCACACTTATTTTTCTTGCTTTGCACTATCAAACAGAAGCTTCTCCTCTTGTATAATTTGAATTCGGTGCAACAGCCAACAGCAGCTTGATGAGGTACAGCAGATGGATGAGATGCTCTTCTCCCCCTGCGGCCATATTGATTTAAATTCATCTCTAGCAGGGAGGATGGCGAAAGCGGCACAGAGCTGCACGCAAAATAAAATATTCCAGAGAGTCGCTACATTTAACAAGTAAAATAAGGTACACAGCAGGGGAGAACAGGGTGCAAATGACCCCTTAATCATTTCCAACCAATCTTAAAACTGCCGTTCCTTGCAAATGTCTCAGGAAAAACATAGCAGAGCAGAACATTTCTGTCATGAATGGTAGTTATGTCTAAGTAATTTTCAATCATGTTTTAGAGCAAGTTATAGCACAGAAACTGCACTCTTAATGGATTTAAATGATCTACTTTTAGCAGCTAACTGTGGTCAACACACAGTATTAATCCTATTGGATCTATCTGCAGTTTTTGACACTGTTGATCACAGTATTTGAATTGGAAGTCAGAAGTAACGGTTGGGCATTTCAGGGTTTGGTTTTATATCAGTTCTGTTCTTATCTTTCAGGAAGGTCACGTCTGGTATATAGGAACTACGTATAAGTTTCAGTGCTGCTAAAATATGGAGTTCCACAAGGATCTGTTCTCGGGCCCTTACTATTTTTCATTTACATGCTGCCACTTGATCATAATACTAAAAAACACAATTTCAGTTCAGTTCTATGCTGGCAACACACACTTTTATATGTCCTTTGACACTAATGACACTACTCAATTAAACAACCTCCACATGTGCATTGCAGATATCAATAATTAGGGCTGGGTATCGTTAAAAAAATAACAATACCACTACTAATCCAAGTACCTTTAAAGTGTTACCAATACCAACTTGGTACTTCATTTGATACAGATTACAAATTTTTGCTTTATCCAGTGTAACAAACAGTGTAGTGTAGCCACACTTCAGAGTGTTTAGGTGGCATCTCGGCTGCTGAACTGCTAAGCGTGCTAACTCAAATTCACCACGACTTCACCATCACAGACTTCTTGCAGTTGCTGTGGCAGTGGGCCAATCACATGTCGCATTCAATCGAAGAACGCTTTGATTGGCTGTGAGCAAGTCCATATAAATAGTCATATTTTCTAGCTCTGGGAGCAAAGAGGAACAATTGCAGGTATCGTTTGACGGGAGACATTTTGATACCACTTGGTATCGATTTGCAAAAACCTCAGTATTTTAGACTGAGGTTGAGTTTAACTTCAACCAGCAGATTCATTCTAATGTCCAATCATGTTCTTTACAACCAAGAAAATGTTCAAAAATCAGATCATGTTTACCTGACAAGACCTTAGACATCCTGGTTAAATTATTGCAATGCACTTTTCGAATGCCTCACATTACATAACCTCAGTAAACTTCAGCTGAGTAAAAATGCCTCATAACCAGGTCCAACAGGAGAGAACGCATCACACCAGTTTAAAAAAAAAAAATCACTTCACTAGCTCCCGGTCTGTCTTTGAGTGCATTTTAAAATTTTAATGCTCACTTTTAGGGCTTGTAGAGGGTTCGCTCCAGAATATATAGTTGACCTTCTATGAGCCTGAATGCAACCCGAGATCCTCTGGTAGGTCATTCCTGGCCATTCCTCGGTCAAACCTTCAAACTAAAAGTGAATGGGCCTTTTTCTGGGAGGAAAGAGATCAGGGAAGCTAACACATTGTCTTTATTTAAATCTCTTTTAAAACGTATTATTACCACCAGTTAGATAAACTCCTCCTGGAACAGGTTGACGCACAATGCTGCAAAATACCTCAAGTCCTTTAAATGTCAGCCACTGCATTGTACTTTCATTCAGCAACTAACAAATGAAAAATGGATTGCTTCTACTTCTGCTGATTCCACCTCTATTGTGTTCCACATGGAAGCCGGCTATCTGAGGCTTTCACGCCTTATACGCGGAGGCACAGAGGAAGTAAAAGCCATTTTGAAGAATGTTCCAGCTCTACGGCAGACGTGCAGAGTGATGAAGTCAGCTGGAGTCTGCAGAATCACTGTTTAATGCTTCAACACACATGCAGACCTCATAGAAAACACAGTATTGATCTGCAGCTTTGGCTTGTCCTGCACGGTGACTGATAACCGAGTGGGATGGGAGCAAATCACACACACACACACACACACACACACACACACACACACACACACACACACACATGTTCATGCACACACAAACACACACAGGTGATCAACTTGATTGAGTCTATTATTCTGTCTAGGTCTAGTTAGTATTCATGGGACAGGCCACAAACACACACACACACACACACACACACACACACACACACACACACTGAGGTGGACTACAGCTCTAAGAAGAGTATATAAGCATAAGTAAGAGTGTATAGTACAAAGGTGAGTATTGTAATTTTCTAATACAATACCCGTGCCTTTTTGTACAGTACATTGTAAGCCCTATTGGTTGCTGTAATTCCTTCTTTCTTCATATTGGCTGAAAAATCTTTCTGAAAGCCAAAAGAATTGTTTAAAATCAAGTGGGTATGTTCCAACATTGCAGTCTTTTCAGTATGAAATTCCCTTTCATGTTACAATCCGGCAATGTGCAGCTCAGCAAGGAAACACTGTCTGGGGAAAAGACAAAGAGAGAATTTTTGCACTACAAAGACTGTAGACTTTGGAAGATACACACTCAGTTCTCCCCAATATCAACTGCTGAAGTCTCGTGTCAGCTTCAGTTGAACTTTAACAGAATAGTTTGACATACAGATGTAGCTGGAGTCAGCTGGCAGTCGTGTTAGCTTAGCACAAAGGCTTGGAACAAGGCAGGGTACAGCTAGCCTGACTCTGCCCAGTGGAAACAAAAAGCTTTATAGTGATTTAATAAGCGAGACTTAACATGAGCTTTGAAGGTGTTGCTAGGCAGATTTAAAAAAAATCTTTTGATAGGACCAAGCTTTCCCGAAATATCAAACTACAGTATTGTTTTAAAATGCATGTTTTCTGAACTGAAGGAAGGACTGTGGATTTTGTCCCACGTTTCTTACACTGGGATCACATGAATTTAATTACAAAGTAAATGTAAATGTAATCTGTTATAGTTACCAAGAAAAAAATGTGTCATTAAATTACAGTTACTGATGAAAATGTTGATGATTACAAATGAGGTTACATCTGAAGTCACACCTTTAAGATTAGTGCTCAGGAGGGTTTTTCCCTCATTTTTACTATTTAACATGTTACTGAATACATATATTGCTGTTTTTAATTCTTTAAAATCTTTTAAAAAATATATATTTTATAAATAAATCATGACGTGGGCTTATTTGGAGCACACATGGGCTTAAATTGTGTCACCGTACCAATTAAGCTCATGCCAGACTTTTGACTTTTTTCATCAAATATCTTTATTTTTTAATCCAAAATCTACATTAACTAATGAATACATTTTCAAATGAGAGATAAATCTTTTGTATAAGAAATGATCTCCCTTATAAATCATGTCAGTATCCATGAAAAACAGCTGAACTTAGATTTCGGTGCTAAATGGGAACACTTACCCTGAAAACAGCTGAAAACATTGGGTAGAAAATTATATAAGTAATCAAAACGTCATCAAATGTAATAAGTTACATTACTTTGATTAAGTCATTGAAATAGTTACATTACTTATTACATTTTAAATAGAGTAACTATAGGAATCTGTAACCTATTACATTTCCAAAGTAACCTTCACAACCCTGCTTGGAACATCCTGCCAGAAATGCACGGTTCCCATTGTGGGGTACAGCTGTGGACTTTTCTTAAATAAAAAGGTAACACACCCCTGTGCAGTCAGAATATACAGTAGGAACTGTTTTAATGTACATATGAGCACTTTTTAGAAATATATCAAGACAAATGTTTAATCAGCTGTTGGTGTTTAACTCCAGCTTGCCACAAGCTCCTCTCAAACCAAATCCCACGTGTAAAATATTCATCTCATTTGCTCATGCATGCCACTGCTCAGGATGGTAAGAGGGTAAATAAGAGCATGGATAACAGCAACAAATGTAGCCTCATTGCACTACTTGTGAGATCTCAAACTGTATTTCGGGACTCTTTAATATTTCATGCGCTCTCTCGTAAAACAAAACCAAAGTAACATTAAATGTTTACAAATGATTGTGAAAGCAAACAAAACCTCGAAGCTCTGAAAACTGAAATGTTAATGTAATACAGAAAGGAGGACAACTCGCACAACATGTACATTTATTTTCACACGCTAATGTTGGATTGTTTACACCCTGCTGTGCTGTTGTGTTACATCCAACACCAAAAAAAAACTCACCCATCCATCCCTCCATTCTTCCCTGCCTCTTACTTTGCCTCTCGAGGGATGAGGATGGAAAAAGGCTGGACTAAAATAACACGCAAATCAGCTGACATGCTCCTCCACAGCAACAGTAACCACAGGGACGGCCCTCAGCACGGTTCTCAGGCTGCATCTGGAATTTGAATGTTTCTTGTATATATATTTTTTTATCTGTCGTCTGCGGCCGTGGCTGTTCTGCTCAGGGTCTGGCCGTGATAATCTAGCTGGCATAATCCTGTGGAAACTCATATTTTCTTTAAAAATGGGTTAGGGGTCTGTGAGGGGCTTTCTGCTGAGCCACTGTGGGATGAGAAAGAGTTGCTTCATCCGAGGAGAGGAGGATAAAACGACTGGCTAGAAAGGGAAAAGGAGCTGGCAGGAGAGGCAGTCTTGGCTGATGACACAAGCTTGAGTCACTTTTTATGGATGCTAAAAAATATATATATAAAAAAAAAAAATAGATTGGCTTGGTTCGCAGGTGTTGAGCTTCCTTTCCGCTTTTTATGTTTATGAGGTTAAAAATGGCTTCTCCTGGCCAATGGAATTGAGCTCATTTCCCTGCTTTTATGAGCAAGCGCCACTTCGTTAATCGAGCCGCTCGAAGACAAACTTAAACAATTTAAATCTTGAGGAATGTGGTTGTGAATTTAACACCCCTGTTATAGGTTGTTTTTTTTCACTGCCCCCCTCCCCCTGCTCTCTGTCCTGCCTCTTATTGATCTCCCAATGGAAATGAGGATGGTGGAGTAAGTCATGTCCACAGCACGGTAGCCACATGCAAGGATTTACCCAGCAACAACGACAGGCAGCACATATACAGCAAAAAGCAGCTGACGAGGCAGTTGCGCACGAGCTGATCAAATCAGCTGTCAGTCAGTACAAAATCAGCAAAACAAACCAGTAACTCATTCAGTCATGAATACATTCAATCAGTCACTCAGTAACTCAGTCAGTCCTCCACCACACCAGTCTCTTAGTGAATACCTGGTGGTGGTAACTGCCCTCCCTTCGATATGAGGTCTAAACAGAGAGAGAGTCAGAGGGACAAGGTCAGGGAGGGGTTAATATAGAATAGAATAGAATAGAATAGAATAGAATAGAAATAAGACATTTAATTCAAACTGACCAGGTTAAAGGACTAAAGGAACAATTTGGGTCTATTTTTTGTAGTTTTGGCAGCCATTCCCATCTGTGTGGATAACACTGTTCTCAACAAATGATATCTTTGAACATAGCAACGTCCCTACAAACAAGCAGTTGTACAATAAGACCGCTTTTAACCCTTACATACGGTTCAGGGTTAAATTGGACCCACTTTTTACATTTGAGAGCTGTAAAAACACCCTATACATATTTCTTTTAGCCAGCCAGACTTTTTCTAATGTGACCCACAGTATATAATAACAGAAATAAAATATAAGCTTTTTTTAAAAAGATTTATTTTAGGCTTTTTTGCCTGTATTTCACAGTGGGTGGCATAGAGGTCGACAGGAAACAGAAAGAGAGAGAGGGGAATGACCTGCAGCAGAGGTCCCTTACTGAAATCGAACCAGGGATGCTACCATTATGTTGCATGCAGGATAGCCACTTGATTAACAAGGTGCTCCTCAAATCTACAAATTTGACCTGTGTTTATTAAATATATTCAAAACCAAGATGAATAACATTTATTAATGATTGATAGGTAATTTCTGAATGTGAATTGGTGTACAGACTAATTATGAGTCAGAATATTAACAGTATGTAAGGGTTAAAGGACAAGTCTATGTTTTATATCTATATTTATTGTTTATTGTTTTCCCTGTCAGTCAAGTCACTTTATTTTGGGTTGATACATGTTTTGGGTTTTAATCAGTTTTTAAAAGCTGGTTTACAGAAAGCAAAATGACTGATCAGTCCAGGAAGGACTCAGTAAGTCCTCGTTGATCCGCTGATAGAAACAGTCTGTGTATTGGTCCATTAGGGAAGAGTCCTATGAAAAATGTGTGTGTGTGAACAGCTTGACCGGTATAAGACTTTAACCCGGAGCGTGATCAACAGCTGGGTTATTCAGTGCTTGTGCAGCCAATTACAGGAAATCTCACTGGAGTGGAAATCTAATCATGGTATCAAATTTAAAGATTATAATGTTGTGAACAAAGCCGAGCTTCGTCGAGAGCCTCTTCATAAAAAAAAAAAGAAAAAAAAAGAGCGCGGCCGGCTTATTGCTTGTTTACCACTTCACTGACTGCGGCGACACGAGCAGCTGCTGTTCGGGCGCGTGTGTGTGCCGCGTTCCAGGAGAACACCCTGACCTGTTGGAACCAGCTGGTAGGTGTATCTCGTACGCACATGCTCGTTTGGAAAAATTGATTGTTATTTAACTCCGAGCGTGTGTGTGTGTGTGTGTGTGAGCGAACACTACGGTTGTAAAAAGGGCCAACACTACCCTAAGGTTCACTTCCAGTACACTGAGCCCTGCCCATTTCCTCTCGGCCGATTAGTCTTTTCTGCATGCATGATTAGCAATGACCACGGGCTATTGGGCAGCGAGAAAACAAATGAGTGATGCCCGCACAGATGGGCTTCCATTACTCTGACCTGAAGGAATGACTTAACACAATCGGTTTGCTGAGCGATGTGTCATATATTCAGATTAGATTCAGGTTATGTAATCCCAGTTCAAAATGTCTATGCATATTTAAGGTTTTAATAGTAGAAGAAGAGAGAAGAAGGAGAAGAAAGAATGAAAAGAAGAGGGGGAGATGTTTGACCGAGTGTGACGAGTATTACCTTGGAGCGTGTCTTGAAGGTCCGGAAGGCGCCGGTTTTGAAGATGACCCTGTTCCTCTTGCACAGGATGAAGGCCACCATGATGATCACCACCATCAGCAAGAAGAGAGGCGTCAGAACGGCCATGATCCACAGGTTGCTGGGCGGTGTCTTTATCACAGCTACACACACACACACACACAGACACGAGGATCATTTGTTAGCATCTGATATTAAATTCAATCATTCCTGAACAGCCGAACCACTAAGCGACCCAAGACACATAACAAATCTGCCTATTAGAACCTCTAACCTTGTTACAAAAATAGTGAAATACTGTAAAACACATGAAAATGTAATAAAAGACAATTCCTTTATAGGCCTGAACTCTAGATCTAGAAATATGCTTTAATGTACAACCTGAAAGCTTAAATCTTAAATCTTAAGTTTTGAATATCTTCCTAATAACTTTTTTTCATTTTTTTTTTTATAGCTTCTCTGTCACAAACCAGTGCGCCCGAGGGATGTTGTTTTCATTTTAGGGACTAATGTATTTTGTTTGTGCCGGGCCTGTGAAGGTAAATTCAATAAATGTTATAAAAACGCTGTGTTCCGTTCTTCTTCCGTTTTCGACCCGGGCGCTGTTAAGAGGAGCTGTGAAGGGGCTCTGATGGTTGTTGGTATCTCTCCAGTTTGTTAATTATAGATTTTTTTTGGGGGGGGGGGGTGTGAGGGGAGAAAAATAAGCTAGAGGAGAACACTGTGTCCTCTCTCCAGCAGCTACAGTGCGAACATCCGGCTGTAAAGTTGAATATTTTCCTAACTCCAATCTTTTCAATTTAACATCAGATAACAGCGCGGGAACAAAGTCCGTAACAATCTTTTACATTATAAATGTACAAAATTTGAATATGGCTTGACATTCTGAAGCTTTATTGGATACAAAGTTCATTATGGAAATTTATGGAAAACCCCAAATGCTACAGAATGTCTCAGGAAGCCGAGAATGTTCCGCTTGAGTTCAGCAGATAAACTCTAAAGGAGCATTTTAACTGCAAATGTTTTCCGCAGTGAGGCGTCTCCGAAACGGCTGTTCAATGAGAGCTGTGGTCTGTGAAAGTCGACAGTGAATCTGTAATATCTGTGTATCATCTGAATGCAAAACATGAATATAGTATTATGAAAAGATGATCTGTGCAAATATATAAAACAGGAAAGAGTTCACATACTGCGCTGCTCTTATTTTTATGCTTGTTTCTGCAGAATATAGTTATTATGCATTCTTTCAGATACATTATGATAATAGTATACATAAATGAGATTTAGCTTTTTCTTTCATGGGAGTTAATAACAATAATAATATATTGTCAGTGAACATTTTTCTTAACGGCAGCTGAAAACATAAATGAGCTACATCCCTTATATAAAAGGTGCTATATAAATAAAGTTTGTTATTATTATTATCATTATTCTTATTGTAGAGGATAGGAGTGTATTTTTCTACACTGTAATAATCTGCTATTATATATATATATATATATATATTCTTTATGGCATTCTACAAAGAGTGAGCCTAAATATTGGCTTAAGTGATCTACTAGTTCACCTCATCATTATGCACTGTGTGTTATACACTATGAAGTAATATTATTCATAATATTTTGGATTAAAATGAGAAACTGACTACAGCAAATGTAATCCTTTTGCTTTAGTAGACTTTCTTTTTGTGTGTTCATTGTCTGGCCAGACAGGAAAAAAATGCTTCCTCTTTTGTCTCTTTGTCAGTCATGGTAGTGTGCTCAGTGTGCTCATTGTGAATAAGACACCAGTTTATATGAGGCCAGGAAGAACTGCATGTTAACATTCAAAGTTAAAGTGGTTTGTTTCTCCTCTTGTGTCTGATTTGCTTGCTTCCTAACACGTATAATGTGTAATCATGTCAACTACATGACACTGGTACGGTAAGATAACCAGCTTACGCTCAGCCTGCACTTGTACGAAGTAGCCCAGGGTCAGAGCCATGGTCTGGGAGTCCAGACTGCTGAGGGTCTTGGCAGCGTTGGTTCCAGTGATGGGTGCTCCGTTCAGCTGGGCGTAGTACGTCATCTCTGCTGGTTTCTTGGGACCAGGCAGTCGACGTATGTTCACCATCTGGAAGAGGAGAAATATAGCGTTTACATTTTGTGTTTTTATATATTTTTTTCCACTCTGAAGTCAATCGGTCAAAATAATGCTTTAAGCGTGGTTTATTTTTAATACATATAATTTATGACCAGATTCTACGCAAAGTCCCTTTTTATCTCCTCACCCACAGTTACAAAATCCCCTGCTGTATCTACAGCGGCCCAATCGAAATGCAGAATCAGCTCTGTTGCTTTGATCGCACCGAGCCATTTGCTGCGAGATAACTACACTTGGGGAAGACACTCGAGGATAACTGAGTCACTTCAAATCTCACTTTCCTTTCATCATACATCAAACACCTTTCTTTTCTTTCTTTTTTTTTCTTAATTTGACGAACATATCACAAGGTTTAATCAAGTCTGGTAATTTGATTTTGTCATAAAAAGAAGGGATGTGTGTTATTAAATGGCTGGATGATTTCTCCTTTGACTACACTCCCCCCTCCTCCACCCTCTCTCTCTCTCTCTCTCTCTCTCTCTCTATGTCCCTCTGAGCCTCTCCTTCCTCCTTCATTCCAGCCATTAAACTGGTCATCTGTGACTTCCCATAAAACCTTTAGGGTGTGTAAGGCATAAAGTCCAGGAGGAGTCAATCGTTGTCTTAATTTGCACAATATGGGAGACTGGGCAGGAAATTGACATACACAAGACAACATACTGTGCACACTTATGAGGACCTTCAATTCAAGAACTAGTTCAACAACAATAGGGGAAATATTCCAATTTACTTAAATAAGATCAATCTCCTCATATGATTCCCAGAAAAAAATCAATCCAAGTTAATGCATCACATCTAGCTGAATTCCTTACAATCAATATCCATTTGCTATTGTTGTGCAGCAAAGAAAGGACTGTTTTGAGACTCTCTCCTTACAGGTGCATTCAAAGACAAACCGACTGCTAATTAGTCAACATAGTTCACGAAAGCACTGTTCGTCTGCAGTGGTTTCAGATGTCTGAGGGTCCTTGAAGGCATCAGCACATAGAGTCCCTGCTCCTAACTGTCAGGGTGCTGTCCAAGGTGCTGATTCTGTAGCTGTCCTGGGTGATGCTGATATTCCTCTGACCTACTGAAGTTCAATAGTTTCCCCTGACTGATCTGTCTCATTATCATTAATACTTTCACTTTACTTTACTGGATACTAATCTCCTTGGCCTTTCTGTCCAAATTAAATGCATTAATATTATAACTCTATTTTGATGTTCCAGTTTCTGGTTGTGGAAAATGCTAATCATCCACCTCTCTGGTTAAAGCTGCCCCTCCATACTTCCATGCATAAAACAGTTATAGTTACATAATATATTTGGACAGTGTGAGTTGCTTATTTCTAGGTTTTCTAGGTTTTATTTCTTTTAGTGCTTTCAGCCCTGTTTAACCAACACAACTCTACTGCTCATGTTAAGCAACCTTTTTTGAAGAGGGTGATTTAAAACATGTAGATTACTATGATGGAATACCTGAAGTACATTTCAAGTCTCAAGTAAGGTGATTTGCTCTACTGAAATGAACAGTAACCAAGCTGCTATAAGTGACACTTAAAGAATAAGTTAATGTTATATAATAATATATTTTTAGCAATGCTAGTGGCATGGGTCCGGGATCAGGATGGCAATATTGTTCTGTCAGTCGGCCCACCACTCAACAACTTTTCTATTACTTTTGTTACCATGAAACTTTGTACAGACGTTCAGCATCTCCAGAGGATAACCCCTATTAACCTGACATTTCCTCAAGCAGCCCCATGAGCTTTTTACTTCTTTAGTGAAATATCTCCACAACTATTTAATAGATTGCTGTGAAATCTGGTACACACATTCATGGACCCCAGAGGATTCACTGTGATGAATGAACTTCAATATCACAACAGACTTTGATTTGCCTTACTTTTAATACCACCTAACTCCTGACGATTTCATCAAAGTCAGCTGTACTTCGTGTTTAGTGCTAATTAGTAAATGTTATCTCAAATCAACATGATGAACGTGTCAAGCATTACACCTGATAAACATCAACATGCCAGAATTATCACTGTGAAGATGTTAGGGTGCTATTGTGAGCATTTAGCTCAAGTGTACTCTCACAGAGCTACTAGCATGGCTGTAGACTCTTAAATCTTAATATACATATCTAACTAATACCTATAAGAACTGAAAGCTATCTAAAATGATTCACTTTGCAAATATTAGGCCTGTCACAACTATTTTTGTCGGACGATATATTGTATTAGAAATGTTTATCATTTTATACTACTGATATAATGATAAGACCACCACCATCATCAGATATACTCACAATGACCCAAAAAAACTCCCACCTCCCACCTCCCACCTACCTGTACAGTGTAGCCCCCTACAGTGGTGGCCCGTCGGGAGCGTGCGGTGCGAGAGCCCTGCCTGCCGGCCACCAGGAAGAGCTCAGCCAGCCGCTGCTCCATCAGGTTGGCAAAGCTCTGGTAGTTAGCCTCCAGGGAAGAGCTGTCCACGTCTTGGATCACTGTGTGGAGAGACGCGAGGGGACAGAGGAGGTATTTAGAGGATGAAGAGGTGTTAAGGCAGGCAAAGAGGGGTGAAAGAGGAGACGGGTGTAAGGGAGACGTGAGACAGGAGGAGAGCAGAGAGAAGAGGGAAGGAGAAAATGGGAGAGTGTCAAGTAGGAGCGGGGGGAAGAAAAAGAAAGAGAGACAAGAGACAGAAGATGAGTGGGACATTAGATTGGACTGGATAATGGTCCTTTCCATTTTAAAGCTGCTCACCCAGAAACTTATATTACAGCTGAGGTTACACACAGATCAAACACTGTCCGTCTCTATTTCAGACACACAGAAACAAATACAACCATGCATCGGTCTGCACACATACACACACACACACACACACACACACACACACACATACACACACACACACACACACACACACAAACACACATTCAGGTGTTTGCTTGCATCAATCTTACCCCTGAGTGTGTTTCTTACTAGAGGCAATAAATGAGAGGGAGCAGTGGACAGACTGCACACACACACACACACACACACACACACACACACACACACACACACACACACACACACACACACACACACACACACACACACACATTCAGGTGTTTGCTTGCATCAATCTTGCCCCTGAGTGTGTCTCTTACTAGAGGCAATAAATGAGAGGGAGCAGTGGACAGACTGCACACACACACACATACACACACACACACACACACACACACACACACACACACACACACACACACACACACACACGAACTTCAGCGTCATTCACACCCGGCCGTGATGTGATGTGAAGTGATCTCCCCCTCTGCCCCAGTCAGGAAGCTGTGAATTATACATCAATAGGTTTTCCCAGGAACAGAGCAGCTAAAGACACTCTGAGCACGGAGAGCGCGAGCTAGCGGGCGAGGGAGGGAGGGAGGGAGGGGGTGTAAAGACAGGTAGGGAGGAAATGAGGGAGCAAAGGAGGAAAGGAAAATGTAGGGAGCAAATACGATTCTGCTGAATTGTGCAACAGCAACAGCGAGCACCAGGGCATTTAACCAACTGCTGTTTTGTCCGATCGATGCAGCTCTTGATTACCGCTGATCACCCAGTAGCACTTTTGCCTCTGTGTGTGTATGTGTGTGTGTGTGTGTGTGTGTGTGTGTGTGTGTGTGTGTGTATTGGTGTATGTGTGCAAGAACAATTTACCTGTTATCACCCAATAGTTCTTGGTTGCCATTGATGTGTTGAGATTATGGTATTCAAGGGCTGTAGAGAGAGAGAGAGAGAGGCAGAGAGAGACAGACTATTAAAACCACGTCTAATATTGGATTTGGAAAACTACAAATGGTACTTACATGTTTACCCAGCTTTTTACATTTACCCCATAACCCTTTTCAAAATCTCTACATCAAAGTTTAAGTGTACATCTTGAAACCTTACATTGTTTTGTGTAACATCAGGGCTCGTGTTAGGGTGCCACAGGGTGCCACAGGGCCCCTATTGAACCTCCACCTCCAGTCCTCTGTGTGTTATTGTATTGTGTTTGTGCTCTGTTGCCAAGATGTTTAAATCCATTGCACGCTTCAGGCTACAAATGACAGTATTGAACACTCAGAGACCCAAAAAACAAACCAGTGTTTCTTTGCTAAAATCCTGTATTTTTGTGTTCACAAAAGCAGCAACAGCTTCTACCGCTCCTATAAAGTTAGCATAATGGGTTGTTTTTGTAGTTTTTATGTTGCTAGGCTAGCTAGCATGTGTCTTTTAGTGTTAATCAGCACTATGCTTTGACATGCTGCAAAATATGTGATTTAATGCTGACTGCTTCATCCTTAAACTGGCAAAAACCTTCCTGAATGATATAAGATGAAAGTTTATAACTAGGCCTGTCATGATAACTACTTTTGTTGGACGATATATTGTTTCAGAAATAATCGCGATAAACAATATTATTATAATATTAAAAACATAGACTGACATTAGTCCATATATAGACATGATGATGTTGATAATTATGTTATTGTACAATAAGTCAATAATATAATAATTGTGACAGGCCTAATTACAACAGAACAGCTGCATCCACTGGTTAATGCTAACTCTCCTTGGAATGATCAAATGGAAATTAGAACTATAATTTCACAATTTCCTTTTAATATTCAACTGTGACAACAATATAAGTATGGTATCTGCCTACTGGGATTTAAATAAAAATGTTTTTTATTTTTAAAAAGTCAGTTTTTGTCTTCAGGGTTTGTATTTTCAAGAAAAATAATAAAAAATATCCATAGGAAATAAAGCAATACAACACTGTTTGCCATCCAACTAACTAAAAGAAAAGGAAGCCTGCCACCAAAACAGCTGAAAGCACAAGAAAAACCTGCAGGCTTTATAAATATGTGTTTGCATTCAAATGGAACTACTACACAATGATATAGTAACTCTGAAGTGGATTGTACCAAAGTTGATCAAGTTTCAAGCCTGTAGCAACATGAGAATAGTGTAAAGAAAAATGGTTTTAGTGTAAAAACATATACCCCTTAAAAACCAGTTACCAAGAGTACTTGAAAATATTTTGAGAAGGTTATGAAACAATTATGAGTAAATAAAAGGCAAAAGGAGATTGCATGCCTTCAACAAGACTTTGAAACCTAATTGGAAAAACCCTCAAACATGCCCTCCAGATGTACTTTCAGATGTATAAAAATGCTGTACTTTGAAAATAAGTTGTGTTTCAACTTAAAAAAAACATTAACTTATCTCATTATAATCCTTAAAAGTAAATATTCTCCAAAATATGAACAGTCCAGCAAACATTTTATATTTCAAAAGTTGAGCTGTTGGATGTAGGTGTAAAGTCTGGAGGCTCAATATTTCACATCATACTTAATCTTGTTACACATTGCACCACAATTGGCTCTAAAGTAGTTGTGTCATCACAAATTATACTCATATTGTACACGTCTTCAACTCAGATTTAAGGTGAGCTGACAGACTTCCCTCCTTCAGCAGATGAATTAAAAAAGATCCTGCTCGTGTCAAACTGTGCAAACATCATTCATACTAGAGGGTCAAACATCAGGCTGAAAGACACATTTTTGAGTGAAATAACCTTGATTGAAGCATCTTTATACAGTTGAGACAAGTTTACATTTGATCAATTGGATTTAAAGCTTTTTAGGGATCCATTTGAGCCACTTGAATGTAACAGTAGTATGTTTGTGTGGCGCGGTGACAGATCTGCAGAGAAGGAGAATTTTAGCTTTAGCTCCCGGCACAGATGATAAAATGCGATTAAACACTCCTTGTCAGGTTTCATTATCACCCTTTTACTTTCCTACCTCTCGCTGTCTACTTCCTCAATCCATCTACACCGCCTCCCACCTTTTCTTTCTGCGTGCGTGCCTCCGTACCTGTCTCATTTTCTACCTGTTTACCTCTTAGCCTATTCTTTTCCTTAAAACGCACGCTCCTGTCCGTCCAACTGACTGTCTCCTTCTGTCTTTATCTACCGCTCATCACTCCTTCAGTCCATCAGCCTCTCTCTCCGTGTCCTATTCATCCATCGACCTATCTCTCCTTATTTCCCATCTGCCTGTTTCACCATCTGTCTCCACCTAACTCCTCCGAGCTGGCTGTCTGCCGAGAGCTGTGTACAGCTCAAGTCAATGGCACTGCAGTGTATCTACTGAGCTCTCTGCCTGTCTGCCTGTCTGCTGCCGCCTCCCTCCTGTGTTTGTACACCAGCGCATTTACATTCACTTAGCGTTCCTTCAATTTAAACAAGTTCACATTAAGTACTTCAGACGAACTCCATTGAGGTGTTACGGTTCAGACTCGTTCAGTTTACGGAATCTGCTCAAGGGAAGCAAATATGATTTTCATCCAAACACCAGCTGGCGTAATTCCCCTCAAAAAAGAAAAGACCCAGAATGGGATCCTGCTCCAGTCTAATAATAAAGATGAAAATACAAATGGCTTTTAATTCTCTCTATCACTCATCCAAGCTACATCCAGGCTGAACCGTCTATTTTCTTTTCCTTAACCATTAGTCTTGGTCTTGTCCATTTCAAAAAAATCCATGAAGTGATGTCTTTTATATTCTCAATAACTGGGTTTTTTTGGAGTAAAAAGAATAAGATCTATTTTCGTCACGCCACTAAAAGCTTCCAGTGTATGGCTGAACAGGCAAAAAGACTCAAATATCATCCGCAAAGAAAAGCATCAGACACTTGATTGACAACTGTTACTATGCACATTTTCAAAATACCACAGCAATATGCCACTTAACTCCAAATAAAAAGCAACAGTGCAAATGACCTTCTAAAAATTGAGAAAAATATTCAGAGTGAAAGTTCAGTGAAAATTGAAAGCACCGACTGCTACTCAATGGCTAAAGAGCCTCTCAAGTTGCAAAACCACTTAAAAGATGCATGTGGTGAAAAGAGTTTTTTTATGCACTACCTGGAAACCAAGACACCCTACCAACCCCATACTTTGTAATTAATGTAGGCCAGTATGATTAACTAATTCACTACACTATTTCCTTCTGAATGTTTTCTGTTTTTGTGTCCTTATTTATTATAGAAAAGTACAAAAAGAAATATATTCAACCCAAAATGAGTTGTGATATTTTAAGAAAGAAAATCTAAGCCACATAAATTTGCAAGTACTAAACAAAAAAAAGCACCATCCTGAAATAAAATATTATGTATTTCCTTTTTAG
Organism: Scomber japonicus; assembly: GCF_027409825.1. Lineage (NCBI taxonomy): Eukaryota > Metazoa > Chordata > Actinopteri > Scombriformes > Scombridae > Scomber > Scomber japonicus. The sequence goes on along the minus strand of NC_070582.1, from coordinate 29,721,469 downwards.
CAATGTATATATTTGGATCTGCCTTATAATTGAGTGGCAGCATGCAAAGTACAGATCATGAATGAATCTCCTACTCATTCGTGCACAGACTAGTCTCCAGTTAAATGTTTACATGTGGTAGACATGCAAGCGGCTGGCCACATGAACCCCTCTGTATGTAGACATCCACTGAAGGCCGATATTCAGACTGCTTTAATCAGTGGAGAATTGATGGTCCATCTGCGCTCTCAGTATAACCATGGTTAATGTGTCTGTACAAGTACATATCTGGATAAGCAACAGCCTATCACTGACAGGACATGAATTAACATTATCATTTTATATGATGCCATAAACATCTGCTTATCCTTCAGAGATAAGTAAAATAAGTTGTTTTTATGGGAACAGACGAGGTTTCCGTGGCGATGCCGAGTGGGTCTGGATGTGACTGTGTGAAGTGTGATGTTTCAGCCCTATGGGTGTTGAGAGCACACACACAAATAGATACTAATCTAATCTCACCAGGCTAAAATTAGCTCATTCAAGGGGCATGGACAACAGACTGCCTATGGCATGATTCAGATGATAGGATTTGTACAGCTGTTTGCCCTTTTAAAATCTCACAGATGGCATTAGAGGCTGGAGTGCAATACAAACAGGGCTCTTGTGGCTCATCTATGAGTGCTATAGTCTTTCACTTACATTTGTAATGTCTTTTAATAATTGGGAGTAAAAACAAACACAATGTTCAAGTGTGTTGCTGCATTAATCACTGTTTACTGGTGAAGGGGTCTGAATTGGCCAAAGTTAGATGTCATACCACAGAATGATTGCTCATGGGACAGAGTGAAAACAATGACGGTAAAAGGGTTGGGGTTAGGGTTAGGTATATAATTGTACATATATAATAAAGGAATAAGTTGACATTTTGAGAATGTCGACGTATTTCCTTCTGAGAGATAGATGAGAAAATGAATACCACTCTCATGTCTGAGTGTTAAATATGGAGCTAAACATGTGACACTTGGCTTAGTTTAGCAATGAGACTAAAAGTATAGGGCAACAGCCAGTCTGGCATTAGGTGTTGTTACTATTTCTTCATGGGCCACATTTATCCATTCACCAGCACTTCTTTGCAGTGTCTCCAGTGGTCGCCAGATGACGTCACTATGATGATAACACTTCAGGAAGTCACTGAATCCAGCTGTTATTCACCAAGAAATAGTTACAGAATGTAACTCCCCCTAAATCACTGGTTACTTTTATATTACTATGCTTTAGAGGTGTTTAGAGGATGATTTTTCTTTAAATTTGGAAACAACCATGCTAGCGGTTTTTCACTGCTTGCAGTTATTTTTGCCTCTTTTAGCCTCCTAGTTATTGCTCTATACATAGACACGGTGTAATTGGGATTGAATTCTGCAATAAATCCTGTGCTGTATTGTCAATTGTTTAGTTATCTCTTGTTAAATGCAAAAAGTATGTCAAAAAATATTTTAGATTTTTGAATCAAAATTCTCTGTCTTTAAAAAAATAGAAAAGCAATTACAATTCATCTTGAACTTGTATGTGAATTCATATCCAATCAAGTGGTAAGTAGCTAATCCCGCCCATCACATAAAACCCCAGTAGACCGTTGCTTGTAGCAGCTAGAGGGATATATCAGGAGGTGTGTCTGCGTTCTGATGTAACAATGTGAGTCAGAGAGGTGGAGGTACCCTACAAGCTCTGTATAGCTCTACAACTTTGTATTGCTAAGCCAGGTTCACTTCTGAGTGATCTGGTGATATATGAAGGATTTGATTAAACCGCTTTCATATCTATACCCTGTCCATATGTTCCGTGTCACACAGCAGCAACTGCAGCTCCACTATGATATTGACTAAGACGTGTGAGACTGGTACATTTATCTCTTGGAATGAAAGTAAAGTAGTGTATTTTTTTTAAATGTCAAACTACTTTTAACTGCAAAACCTTTAATGTCAATGTATTCAATTTATTTCCCTACAGTGTCCTCCCCTGATAAGGAAGGTAATGCTGTCTTGAAGCACAAGATAGGACACTTTTTCAACTGTTTTACCAACACTCTCACATTACGGTGTTCTTTGTTCGCCCACTTCGATCTCTTCCCTTTAAGTACTGTGCAGTAAAAGCTCAGTCTCTATTGAAATAAATGTATAGCTAGTGGCTTTCATCCAGGCAGCTCCAAAACAGACAGATGACTTATATAGCCTACACATATTTGGTAGAAGACCAGACTGAAACTTGACATTTCTTGAGACCACAGTATTAATCTGACGGCGGTCTTTGCTCGAACAATATAGAGTTATTCTGAATCCCCCCTCCCTTTGAGAAGCAGGTCAAACATACGCTAAGTCATGAATCATGCATTGCCCTGCAGTGGACTCAAAGATTCTCAGCAGTCAGTGTTGTAGAAGGCACCCTACATATGCTATGTTAGTCTGTCTCAGCCCAGCAGCACACTGTTACAGAGAAGCAGGAGCAGGACAACAACTGTTATGTAATGACTATAAAATTAGCATGAGTAGCATGAGGAGACCGGACTATCTTCTTAATGTCCAGTTCAGCGGGAAGAAAACAAAGCGCAGCAGTCTCCTCATCACTATGGAAACTCAAACTGAGACTCACTAGGTTAGACAAGGTCATGTTCAACCCCATTCCCACTTTCAACTCAAAATATCTTTGTTCCTCCTCTGTCAATATTTAAATCCTTCACTGCTGGCCACCGACTTCTTTCTGGTGAGCCTTTCAAGACTGAAAGAAAGCCTTGAGTGCAAAATTCTTTTTTAGGATTCAAGCACAGCTCTGAGCACTTGTTCCTTCTCTTTCTACTGCTCATAAAAACACATGGAGATGGGATGTGGGCACAGTCTCAAATCCCTGTTGTTGTGTTTTCAAGTCAACCTTCACAGCCTAAGGGTAACACTCAAGCTAGTTATAAAAAACAGGGCTCCTTAACACTTCCAGGCAAAACTTTATATTGTTGTAATGATATTTTAATGCAAGACGCGCATCAGTGTGTCTAAGTCGATTAGTAGTGTTGTCTAAACCCCAGAGAGCAATCATGCAAACAGTGCCAAAAAAAGGAGGAAGAGAGTAAGAAAGGAAGCTAATACTTTGAAGTTAGATGATGAAAATTCTAACAAAGACTTCGACGTTTCAAAAGTCAACATAAGCGAACACGACTTTAATGGAGAGAGCATCTTTCTGGATTGTCAGAGCGAGTTTTCAGTAACACCCATTAGGACAACATAATGTCAAGTTGGTAGAATGTCGACACAGATCCGGTTTTGCGATGTACTTCGGGGCTCTTAAATGTCACTTTGGATGAAACTCTTCTAATGGCAGCCATAACTTATGTTGGTTTTGACAATGTTATGGAAATGAGCTCTGGCACTTAAAAGCCGATGCGTTAGTCTGTTTATTTAGCAAATCTAATTACATAACTGTATTAAATGTTCAACTGTCAGAGCCGTGTGCTTCGTTCACAGATAATTGCTGATTTTTTTTTTTCACTTTACAGCCCTCTGTGAATGATTAGACATTTATCATAATTATGTAACAGTGCCTGTGAGAAGATGACCTGGAGGTACATCAATTGAATGACTATTAAGCACCCTCACTGAACTCTAATTTGTTGGCTGGAAACCATTAGTTGTGGGTTTAGACAATGCTAAGCACGTCTTCATGTGTCGCCAAAGGAGCAAAAAGAAACAGTCTTTGTTGCTGTGATTGTACGGAAGTGAGTGTGAGTGAGGAATGAAATGTCCACAAGCTGTGGTGCCAACTCATATGGCTGCTGGCTGCTCCAAATATCCAGACAAGCTGCCTGATGACCTCACTTGCTAATCTGCATATGACTGTTTTTTGTTTTTTTATATGAGAAGCTCTGTGATCATCAAACTAGTTTGGGTTCTACATGGAATAAAGTAGTATGCTGGTTTCCATCATAATAATGAGCTGTCAAATGCATTTAGAGTATCTGTATTAAAGGAGTAAGTATATAATAAATATATAATGTAGTTCATTCACTTTTAAATCATTTTTACATGTATTGAACATCTCTACAACAGACTCAGAGCTAGGCCTGTCACGATAACTACTTTTGTTGGACGATCTATTGTCTCAGAAATAATCGTGATAAACGATATTATTGCCATTTAAAGATCATTTTATAACACTGCTATAATTATAATATAATAGCATTTGGATAGTGGGCACTATGCTTCTGTAAAAACACAGACTGCCATTATGGGTCGGGACAGAGTTATTTACATTTAATTCCATATAAGCGGCACCGCTCACTTCACTCGGTGAGGAATGGACCACTTGATTAGCCAATGTGACATGAATAGCCTCTTAGCTTTAAAGTCCACATATAAACATGATGATGTTGATAATTACCTTATTGTACAATAAGTTGATAACGTAATTATTGTGACAGGCCTAATTAGAGTCTTTATACTGTGGATATTCTTTAATCTCAGCTCTTTTATATATTTTAATCAGCTGACTTTGTACAGTATGTTGTTTAATGAGAAATCATTTGGTAACTACACCAGCTAAACATGGGTCCACTCTCCTGAAGAAATGAAGAAATGGTGACCGACAACTGGGATGACATAATATCAAATAAATGGATCATTAATTAGATCTTTATAGCTCATGTCTGACTTGAAACTCAGCATCTAGGGTGCATTGTGGGGTTACGTACGCTCAGCGATGACCAGGGGCGGGTAGAACAGGAAGTAGCCCACCAGCTCAGCGGTCAGCTGGTTGAGGAGGCCGCTGGAGATGGTTCCGTTGAGAACTGCGTCCTGGTTCTTCACCACGTACACCAGAGAGACAGACGGAGTACCTGCCTCCTGGGACACACTCTGGATCTGAGGACAAACAGACCAACACATCGATTCAATATTTTATTTACTCGGTTACTATGTGCCTCACAGGGCCAATACAAGAATTATTTTATAATTCTTTATTCATTGCACACACACAAACAGGCAGCAGTGGGCATATGTATAATTCAGACATTTATACAGAAATATCTATGAGTATAATACTAAATGTCTAAGATTCCCATGAAGAATGCATAACCGAGCTCCAGACACAGTATGACACTTTGAATGAACAATGGGTTTTTTTCCCCATATATAATAAGACCTCCGTGGTTTTCTGAAAACAATGCGACTGACTCACCATAGTAGAGTGGATGACGATACAAGATACGTGGAATTCCCATCACATTTCCTCGACGAGTATAAATATTTCAGAAAATAAATTATGAATGGACCCTATATCTGCCTCTGCTTGCTGGGACCTATTTTATGATTATGATGGCATGTGCATATATATCCCAGCAGTCATGAGAGCACCTTGACAGCCATGAGAGAAAGCGACAGAAAATGAGAAAAGTAGGAGGAGGAAGGAGCGGAGAACGAGAGGAGTGAAAAGAACTGAAATGGGTTTACGCGTAAAACAAGCACTGTAGAAGGAATTAGCTTTGATTGTGCCTCCGGAAAATAAACCGTTATGTGCCTCTGCGGTCGCTGCCTACTTTAAGTGTAAATTGCTACCAAAGCTGTCTGACTTTTGTGACCTTTTATTGAAATATTACACAGCAATTTCCTGTGTTTTTATGTGTTCATTTGCAGTAAAGCAACAATGTGGTTGTAATGTAGCTGTCATGTAAAAACTTGTGCTATGAGTGTCCAGAATTTCAACTAGAGCTTAATTATTCATGTTTAGCTTAATTAGCATACTATATGTAAATGTGTGATGTGCTTTAATAGCCTCCGTGAAGCTATTGCAGTACCTCTACGGTGAGCCTGCTGTAGGTCTCCAGCACTTTGTCCTGAGCCTCTTCAAAGGCGTTCTCCAGCCTCTGCTCCAACATCTGGACGAAACTGCACGAGTAGATGTTGTCTGTGGGGCCAACAAACCTTAACACTGTGGTGGTGGTTGGAGGGAAGGGGGAGACAGAAAATTATAGTTAGAAAAAAGTGTCATGGACATAAGTACAAATTGAAGATAGCGAGGGAAATTATTTTGAGACAATGTATTTAATCAAGCTGAATGTGGAATTGGCATCTGGAACTGTGGTGATGGTATTAATGAAAGTAGCGCTCTAGATAGATATTGTCCTGAGTGGAGAGAGAGAGAGAGAAAGAGGATTATCGCCTTTATCTAGAATGAGAACAGACTAAAAAAGAGTTGTTGTCTCTGTCAGTGTGATTCAGCTCCGCACTGGGGAGAAACAGGGTAAACAATATTGAGTCCATCAGCAGATTACAGAAGATGTTATTAACGTTGTCACAGTCTCATGTTTTTGCCGGTTGCCTCCGTTCTCTCAACGCGCTCTGTCTTTCTCCGCTGTTTTTAAAACCTCTGAAAAAGGACAGGGATAGGAGAGGATAGGTGGAACAATATTCTGACCTAAATTCAAACGTTTCATCCCAAAAAACAGGCTTTAAGACTCTACATCCCTCACCGGTCTCATAGTCTAGCAACACATTTGCAGGCACAAACAGTGTTGACCCAGTTGGTAATCTTATGCAAATGATGCTGTGGCTGGTAAATTGGTATACTCTGTATTAATGGTTTACGGGCTGAACAAGCCAGAAATGGGTTTTTGTTCCTGCTTAAAGTGTTTACTTCACACACAGTTCAGCCTAATATGGGAAGAGCCTTTACTGCAGTATACATTACAATGTAAACAATGAAATATGTCATCTGGCCAAGTAACATAGTTATATGATGGGAAACATTAAGGACATAGCTCAAAACCATATTGTTTCCCTGCCACTATGTGTAGATTTTTAACATGTCTGAGTTAGCCGTCACTTAGTGGTAATATGTGTAATTTTACTTTATTTAAGTTTTTTAAAAGATTTGACGAGGACTGACATTTTTCTACAAACTAAAATGTATTCATTACCGTGCCATTTGAGGGCATATTGCCACCTTAAAACCTTTAAAAAAATGTATCTGACTAACAGTTGCCTAGTTACACATCTCATTTATTGTACCCAATTTTGATTAAACCACACCAATTTATTTAAGGTGGAAGCTTCAATGGCTGAGTTCCCATGGAAACCACGCTCGAGCAGCTCTGTGGATGAATTTACTAGCTCGCATGCTATTTCCTAGCTCTCTCCTAGCGGGTGTCTGGTGTTGAGCATAGTCTTCATTCTGAAGGACTATGCGTTAACAATGAATCAAGCATAGAGGCTATATTATGTGTAACTTACAAAATAGTGCTCCGAATGTCATGAATTTACTGTTTATCAGACCACAAATGTGACACGAATTAGGGAGCTAGTTAGCATGCTATCTCCTATCAGCTAGCTGCTAGGAGATAGCATGCTAACTAGCTAGGACCTAGCTCTATGTTCAGTGGCTGTCTGGTGTTGAGTAATGGGAAACATTTATTCTGAGTTAACAGGATGAATCACGCATAGAGGTTGTATTATTATAAGCTATAAGCTATAATATTACTAAAATATGCTATTTATTTATCTATTATTTTTTATTGTTCTTTATTCTTTTTCTCATTGCTGCTCCTCTATTCTATTTTACTGTCCACCACCTGCTTTAATAATGATAAAGTTTCCCCATTGTGGGACTAATAAAGGAATATCTTATCTTATTTCATAACTGCAGTCAGTTCAAAGGCCTCTAGTAAGTAAGTAATGTAATTCAGTATGTGTCAATCTTACCACTCATGAAGTTCAGCTTTTCCAATGCTGTCGAAGTTATTGTTCATGATAGAGACTGGCTGGGGGGTTGAAACTATTAAACTATGCTAGCTATTATTAACTATGCACCCATCTTGTATGTTATACAGGAATAGATGAATATCTTTAACACATCTGCTGTTTCCATAAAGAGTGTGCCTCAACTGAATATCTGTCATTGATTAACATTCTAATAAGATACATGCAATATAGTTATAGGTCATTTGTTAAAGTCCATCAAGTCCCTGATTCCTGTTCATGGATGTTTTGTCACAAAATCTTAACGCATACCAGGTTGTTATATAATCTATCTTCAGTTAATGGTATGGTCATTGACCTGTTATTTTTCTCAGATCACTGTAACTATTTTGCAATATATTCTCGGAAAATTTTGCATAATTTGTATTCTTAGGATTCTGATACTGCTGCCTGATGAAAAATGTGTATTAAAGATTACTGATGCGATGGCAATAACTTCTGAGTTTGTGTTTGTGGAGCAACATTAGCATTTATTTACACATATTACATGTAGGAATTAAACCCTTAAACCCTTTGTCAATATAAAAACATGAGCGCAGCTTTAAGAGATGGCATTATGCAAAAACAATCTACATCCTACATACATTCTATCTTTTTAACTGCATTTAATCTCGACACTTAACCAACATGATATTACTAACTAATAATTCTTGGTTAAAAATGCAATCTGCATATCTGTCTTGTAAAATAACAATGTGTTAATTGCACTGATTTTCCTCCCGTTGTTCCCACAAGACTCAGTGTAGATATATATGTGTGTGTGTGTGTGTGTGTGTGTGTGTGTGTGTGTGTGTGTGTGTGTGTGTGTGTGTGTGTGCGTGTGTGTGCATGCAGAAATGTGTTTTTTAAGAGGCTTAAGAGGCTGACTAAATGAATGGACCAATTTGCCTTTACTTTGCAATCATGGGAGTTTGTATGGGATTTAGGGTATCAGAGAAGAGTAAAGGAGAGCAGACATGTAATCAGAATTTTCTAATTTTGTCTCTGCTCTACTCTTCCCCTGTGTCCCACTCTCTGTTCTCTCACTGCATTTTTTTCTATCTCTCAGCTCTCCCTCTGCTCATATTCTCTCCCTCCTCCTTCCTCTCTGCATACTAATCTTTATTATTTTCACCTCCGGTATTAACATCATCTGACTATAATCATGTTTTTTTTATTGTTGTTGTCGTATTCTTATCTTACTTTCTATCAGATTTCATCACCTGTTTTCAGCTGCAGGTGGATGCTTGGAGAAGGCACCCAGGTTGCCACGGGAACCAGAACGGCCTTAACCAATGGTGTGTGCTGCCTGATGTCCGACAGCAGCTTGTCAAAGCCGTAAACATTCAGCGCCTCAACCACTAAGGAGGAGATGTAGACGGTTTTAGCGCTGGCTACGTAGTAACCCAGCGTCACGTTGCTGGGGCCGCACTCCTCACGTTCCACCTGCGACAGACAGAGAGAGAGAAAGAGAGGCGGGAAGAGAGAGAGAGGGGAAGAATTCAAGATGTAACCCTTTTTTCCACTATATTAATTCCAACAGAAGCTGTGCACATACAGTCTTAAAAAAACATTGTGTTTGTGTATCTGGAGGATTTGTCTTCTTATTTCAAAGAACTGCATAGAACCAAACAAGCAATATCAAGAGGAAACCAGGTGAAACATGCTTAGAAGAGTCTACTGGAGAAGAGGTTTAAATCATCCTTTTCTAATACGTGTTGTACTTGAGCTGTGTTGCCTGATATCAGACAGAATTGTCAACTCGTTACACTTCATTTCCAGAATCAGTCAGCTCGGTGGAGTGGGTGGATTCAAAGGTCTGGACTAAAGCAATGAGCTACAGGTTTAGAATACAAATGTATCAGACTGTGAATATTTATAATCCTTGCTTCTTTTTTTTTTCTTTAAAGCCAAATCTGGCTGGAGGGCATATTTTAGCTTTAGCCTTCAACAGTCATAAATCTGACTAACTGTGGCCTGGAAAAACACATACAGACAACAATTGGTGGTGAGTCAAAGCTTGTATTTCTGGAACTGTGCGCCGCCCACCTTCCTCTACCCTCCACCTTCAACCGCGCCGAGCAGCTGTTTCCTCTTTCCTCATCCTCATCCTCTCCTCTCTCCAACAAAGCTCACAATGATTTGAAAACAACACCTCGCTGTCACCTTTTGTTTAAAGGCATTTTCCGCCGCGGGCACTCGCCAAAGCTTCAGCCCCAGTTTCCCAAGCAGCCCTTTAGTTTTAATTACATTCAGCGACATCGTCCTTTTATACCAACAACCCACCTTTGGGTTTTGCATTTCATTAGAGGATCCTTCAGTACGTTTTTGTTTCTTAGGAATGAGCAAGGAATTCAATTCAGGCTATTTTCTTTAGTTTTTATATGATGCCATATTTAGGACTGTAAAGGATTTCATGTCCTCATGTCCTCCTACACCAACAGCTCATACGGTGGCCATTTAGAAACTAAAGTACCTCATTTCATATATCACTTAAAAATGCATTAAATCCTATGATGTAATCCTCCAACCATCAAAAATGTGGTGTTTTCCATTGTGTCTTTATAACAAATGTAGTTATAGCAGACATAAGGAACTTCCAGTTAATAGATGTTTGATATAACAGAATAAGATCAACTGCTGTTGGTTTATTACTAACAAAGCTGAAATAAAATCAGGGATGCAGCCTTTGTTAATGATTCCCCAAAACTATGGAGCACACTACGTATAGATATCAGGGAATACAGGGAATAGTACTTTTTCAATTTAGCCTTTAACTAACTTTTCTATTAGTCATCTTCACACTAATGCACTACTGAACTTCTTTTAAAATGTTGCATTTTACTTGATTTTATATGTGTTGTATTTATTCTACTTTTTAGCTACTTTTACTATGTACTATTTTTACTATTTTCAAATTATTGCTATTTCTATTTTTCATCTTGTTTTATATTTAGAATTTTTTTCTTTCCTATTTTTTTCTCTGTTCTTTTTTAACATGTTTTATTCTCCTTTTAAGTCCTTTTAATGTGAAGCACTTAGTGTATGTCATTTCTTTAGTTATATTATTATTATCATATGTTATCATATAGCCTATCGTGGTCAGTTTTAAGCAACTGACTGACAAGTAATAAACAGTTAACTTTTCATGAGGATTTTCAGTATTAATGGAGCATGAACAGTATACACTTATAATCCAGGATAACTTAAGTCACCCCAAAAGCACAAATTTTTATTTAAGTCCCTGTTCCGATTTTGCACAAGTTCCAGGTTTTCATGAACAAGGTTATCTAGATAAACTTGAAGACCTTGGAACATATAGAGGACAGTTGAACTCAGCATTAACTTTGTGTAAATGTGTATAAATAATCAATGTCCAACAGCACACTCCTGGACAGTAGTTAATAGGTTATTAATTGGTGAATAAATATGTAAAGTTTGTTTTTGTAAATAAGGAAGAATGAATGTATGGATGGATGGACACACATGCATGATTCATTTGTTGTTCATATGAATGTTTAAATCTAAGATATCTTTATAATAGCTTACTACAATGTTAAAGTGTGCATTAGACATCTCTTTAATGATTATGCACAAGCACTCGCTTTATGATTAAAGATTTTCGGGTTGTTTATACATTTTTGGAAATTTAAATGTAGTGAGTTTCTAAATGTATCTAAAGCAGCTGACAATATAAGATTATATATATGATGTATGAGGATATACAGTATAGGGATATATGATTATATATATATGATTACAACTACACTGTGCTCTCAAACAGTCATTCATTTTACCAGTCATGAATGCCTCAGGAGTGAAAATTGCTGACAAATACATTAAAAAACTGCTAAAAATGTGTTTCCATCTGATTACAGCTACACTACTGTGAGTAATAAATCATTTATTATCGGTTAAACAGCTTATAATTGCTAAATTCAGGGTTACGTTGAAGTGATAACCCATTCTGAATCCCTAATACACTCTGCAAGAAGGTTGACTTCTGTCTGCTTACTTACAGAGCATTGTTGTGTCTAGTACTGCCAATCAGACCTGACCTTGCCCTCTGCCGCCACTTCTTTCTCCTTGGCAACATTTTACAGAGGTGAAAACGGCCAATTTTGCAAGCAATTATATTGTTCAATGATGCATCGCATTAAATGCTGCTGCGTGCATAATTCCATGTTGTTTGACAAACCCCTTTCACTGCTGCAGCCAATATTAGCCCATCAACAATCCCTTAAAACACTGCAGACGTATCATGGCTTTTAAGGTCGGGCCAATTTTATACCTTGTTGTTGCTGCTGTTGTCTCTCAATAGACTGATCCACATTGCCAAATAATAGTCTATGTTATCTGATGGAGAGGGAGCTGAGCAGTGTGTGTGTATGTGTGTGTGGCAGGGGTAGATGAAAGTGGACTGGAGCTCAGAGACACTGAGTCACTCCCAGTGCAGGCTCACAAACAACTGGATAAAAATAGAAAAAGCAGACAGACAGAGAGATGAAGAGAGGCAGGTGGACTGACAGAGAGGCAGGCAGGCAGGCAAGCAGGCACGACAGGCCGACCAACAGACAGGTTGGCAGAAAATCAATCGACCTAAACCAAGGCAGCGATCAGATAGGGGAGATGGAGAAAGGGGGGCAATATGAGAAGTGTAAATATTGAGAAATATAGAGGAGAGGATAGAGAGAGAGAGAGAGAGAGAGAGAGAGGGAGAGAGAGAGAGAGAGAGATTGCTTGAGATAGAGAGGATAGACAGAGAAGACAAAGAGGAAATAGAAATAGACACAGTGGTTGAAAAGAAACATACTCCAAGAGAGGCTGGACGGATCAAAACAAAAGTGATACACAAACACACAAAGGCAGCAGAAGAGAAAGATCACTTCACTGCACTGCTATGATGCAGGAAAAAAAAAGATTCTGGACTTATTTGCCTTTACTTAAAGTGTATATATTTGAAACAGTGTTGGGGAGTAACTAGTAAATGAAAAAATGTGTAATTAAATTGAAATGACTTATGAAAATGTTGATGATGACAAAGGGGGTTACATCTGAAGTCAGACCTTAAAGATTTTTTTCTAATTTTGTACTATTTAACATGTAACTGAATACATATATTGTTGTTTTTAATTCTTTGAAATCAATATTTTTTATATTTTGTAAATAAATCAGGATAATGGAGAACACATGGGCTTAAATGGTGCAACAGTACCAATTAAACCATCAAATATCTTTTTTAATTTTATTCTAAAATCTACATGAACTAATGAATACATTTTCAAATGAGAGATAAATCTTTTTTATAAGAAATGATCTGAGAGTGTGTATGTGTGTATGTGTGTGTGTGTGTGTGTGTGTGTGTGTGTGTGTCTAATCAACAGGTCATTTCTACTCAGACTGGAACACCATCTGCACACCTATCTCTCTCCGTTTGTCTCTAGCACCATTCAGATGAGTCCTCGTGAGGTGAATGAGCGAGAGGAGCAAACGGTGAATGCTGTAGATTATTGTGAAGTGATGACACGTTATAAAAACAGGACACCTCAGCAGACAAATAGAGCTTGCACCCTGGCAACATTACAATGTAAAGATTAGATTATTTGATCACATTAGCATCGGAAAGAAAAACACTTTTTACCCAACGTAACGAAGCAGGTGCACATTTGAGGTCGTACGATTTACGTGGAGAGCATAATAGACCTGTTGGAGTTGGCGTTAAGTATATTGAATGCAAATGTTAAAAGGGTTTATTACAGGCAAAGCAAACTAAGGCTCTGAAAACCATTTAACATTGTAAATGTTCTGTACTACACCAATTTATTTCTAATGACACAGCCTTGTACTAACATGTAAAAGTCAATTCACTGTCTATGAGCCACTGACCTGCATTTACTACCTACTGAGCTCTGTTTATTGACCTTTGACCTTTATTTACCAGCCACTGACTCGCATTTACTGGCCAATGAGCTGCGTTTATTAGCTACCTTTGTCATGACATAAATTTACTAGTCACATCTGTTTATTAGCCTTTGACCTAATGTGAGTTACTTTTGACCAAATCAGTTTACCAGTCACTGACTTGTGGTTATATTTATCGGTTACTGGTGATTCACACGCAGTTACACACCAGTGAACTGTGTTTATGTGCCGTTGACCTGTGGTAACCCCTACTGACTGCACCTGTAATGCATGCTGACCTGTGCAAAGACGGTGGTGTCATTCAAGGCTCTTTGCAGGGCGTGGCTCAGTCCTTTGGATAGATTCTGTTTCAGGATTAAGTCCAAACGGTTCCTGCGCATCTCAATGGACAAAACTGAGAAGAAAGAAACATTTAAATATCAGATTTCAGCAACTGTGTATACATGTGTGTACATGCAAACTCTCTATCCCTGTTTGTATCATGAATTTCAACTCAATTTAACCAAACTTTTAGTCTAAATTAATTTAAAAAAATAACCCCATGCTTAATAGAGTCCCTCCAGCACCATGGAGCTGAAAAGCATATAAAATCTTTGCCCAAGGACATTTTCTTCAGCGGGGTGCACATGTGGTCACAGAAGCTTGGCCTCTGCTTAAATGTCTTGGCTAATGTGAACACCTGCTGCCAACCCCAGGAAAGACATTGGTAATACCACGCTATCTCTGGTAAATGGAGTGAAAGGCTACAGTCTCCAGCTTAATATTAATCTAAAATGCTTATGCTCGGGGAAAAGCTGCTTTAATTAATTTGTGTGCATGTAATTACATCGTGTAGCATAATAGGTACATTGTGCCCAAACTTCTGAAATGGTATTGTGCATGTATCTATTATTATAAATAATATCAGAATTTTTCCAGGAGAGTGGCTAAAGCCAGGCTGTACATGCTGTTGAGTATGTTTGGGGTGATTCGATAGGATTACTGAAGTGATAGTAAAGAATCTATTCATCACTATTAAACAATTCCCACTTTGGTAGTTTTTGTGTAATTCCTATGTACAATTGTTCCAATGATTCTTAGACTTTTCTTACTCAAATGAATGAAGGCTTTTTACCTGTTCTGACCCAGTACTTTTCGGTAATGTTGCATGGTAGAGGACCTTCCTCCGTGCTGGTGATGGTTGGAGGTTCTGTGGTTGTAGTAGGAGGTGGCGTGGTCCGGATCGGAACAAACATAGTGGTGGCAGCTACCTTTGTTGTCGTTGTTGTGGTAGTGGTAGTGGTGGCAGCAGTAGTAGTTGCGGGTGTAGTAGTGGTAGTGGTGGTTGGAAGAGTAGTGGTGGTTGTGGTTGACGGGACAGTGGTGGTGGTGGTGGCAGGTGTTGTGGTAGTGGTGGTCGGCCGGGTCGTAGCTGCTGTGGTCGGTTTGAGGCTCGTCGTTTGCTGCGTGGTTGTAGAGGTGGTGGTGTTTGGTGGGACTGTCACAGCGCCCCCTGTGGTCATCTCCTGCGTCGTCATCTCAGGGGCGGTCACAGTTAGAGTGGTCCTTGAGGGCTTCGTCGTTGTTACGGTCGTCAGCTGAAGGCTGCCATTGGTCACAGTGTCCTGGCTTGTGGTGCTTGAAGCCATGGAGGATCCTGGTGGCGTGGGTGGTCTTACCGTGGTGGATGACGGCAAAGTCTGCGTTGAGGTGGTGGTGGTGGGTGACAGCGACGTGTTTATAGTGGTCGCTGAAGTGGTCGTCTGCCGTGAGATGTTTCTGGTGCGCGATGGCGCAGTGGTGTTCCACTGGTGGGTGGAGAAAGGGCTGGTGATGTTGGCAGGGAGTGTGACATCGTGGTCGCCCACTGTGGAAAGAAGTGACTCAGGAACAGTAGGGAGATCCCAGGCTGGCAGACTGCTCACGAACTCGTCTGTAGGCAAGAAAACATTTGAATATCAAAGATATTGGAGAATAAGTATGGTGGTATTTCACATTTTTATTATTGTCAACAAATCTCATGAAAACATCAAAGACAACAATCAGATGATGCTCCAAAGACTGGTATATCGTATTCATCTGTGCTATAGAACTCCACTGTTGTCCAAAAACTATTCAAAACACACCAGAGAACCACACCATTGCATGGCATGTGTCATTACAGTGTCAATACAGTCATTACAATGAACACAGGCACTGTAGTTTATTTTGAGCCAATCACACATACAGCATCCTGCTGCCGTAAATTCTCACCAGAGCACTGAACTGTATTTATACATACCGGAAAAAAGTCACAAACAAAAGCACTAATTACCCCTGTGTGACGAATGCATAAAACTACAGTGCCTGACTGTTTTAGGAAATTATTTAGCCTGTCTAAAAAATTAAGTTACATACTTGTGACCTGGCTTGGGCTTTCAGAAAGGAGGAATGGGCTTAGAGTTGAATTACAGACAGGTTTGAGAAGATGGAAATGTTTTGAAAGACGGTTTAACGCATCATTGATCTTGTTGTTGTCATGTGATTTGTTGGAATAAAGTTAAGCCAGTGTCCTTTAACATATAACATGAGATGATATGACAGAGTTGTATGCTCACAAAGGGGTCTAACAATGAGGATGGCAAAATAGTGATATGTTGCATTGCCTGAAACCAATGAACCTCTTCACCCTGTTCCATCTTACTCATGGCTTTGATGTGAATCTTAGAAATTCAATTGCAATTCACCCGGAATGCCTTGAAAATCCATTCACCCATTTAATCTCCACCTGGATGTGGATGCATGTGGACACTAACCCTAACAACATGTGAAGTAAACCAGGCTTGGCATTTTAATGTCAGGGGTTCATGTAATCCCTCTACATTATCTCGAGACAAAAAACGCTGACATGAGACGGTAAAGTGTGGAGGAGGCTGGAGTGAATAAGAGAGATGCAAGCAATCCTTTCACACCGAGAAGTATCCAGATTCTCTTTTCATCCTTTCTTCACCGCCAGCCAATGAGGACGTGTTGTATTGTGACTGTGACGTGATTTGTTGTGACAGAGGATACGGTGCGACGGATATGTGCTTTTGTTCACTCTTGTGTGGGAACGTGGGGGAATTACCTTGTTGATGATGTCATTGTTAGCATGATGTAACAAGATGTGGGAAGGCAAGGAGGCGGGAGCGAGGAGACTCTCAGACCTGCAAGGTGAGGGTCTACTATCTTGTTTACTTCAAGCTAATACGACATAATCTTCTACCAGCTGTGTTATGCGCTTCTTTGCTAATTTCTTAGGTTTTAATTTAACAAGCTAGTGAGGCTACTGCTTAGATCTGCTCTTTCTGTCATGTGACCTTTGCCTTGCAGGTAATAGCGGTCCCTTGAGAGTCTTGTAGGCGGCAGAAGGGAGACAGGACATGAAGATGATGAGGGAGGCAAAGATGACCACAATGATGAGGATGGCAATATCTTAAAGGTGATAACAAAATGGACGATAATGGTTCAATAGCTGGCTGTGATGATATCAACACTGAAAATTATATGGTGACACCAATGGTTAATACAAAATTTGATATCGAATCACAGTGAGTGTAGATGCACAGGAGGTTTCTAGTTGTCCATGTTTTCTTTTAGAATCTAAAATGGACTATGGTGTGGAAAGAAATTGAAACTTTGACTAGATAAACAAAACAAACAAAGATAAATATAATAAAATAAATTGAGTTATAAAACAGTAAAGCTGTAGCTTCAACAAAACAAGCCAGTTCCACTGTAAAAAGTTGGACTACAGTATATATATATGATAGAGCTATTATAACGCAGCACCGTACCCAAACTGGAGTTGCTGCTGCTGTTGGTGGAGTTGCTGCTAACATCAACAGGGGACACGGTGTCTGAGCTTGCTGCCTTACTGTCTCTGTTAGCAGCTGGGGAAGAGGGGGAAGAGGAGGAAGAGGAAGGCAAAGAGGATGCTTTTGTTGAAGAGGCGGAGGACGATGAGGAGGAGGCCTTAGATGACGATGAGGAGCTTATGGTCCAAGCAGCTTTAGACAGCAGTCCTAAAGGTTTTCCCACTGCTGGTGCCTGCAGCTCAGTGGTCTCTGCCAGCATGGTGAGGACTGAAGAGAAGGCTGCCTGCTCTCTCTGGCCCTCTCCGTGCGTCTGGAGCCTCTGTCGCCCCAGCCAGGCAGCTGAGTCCCTGGGCATATTTGGCTGGTCTCCTCCCTCTGCGTCCACCGGCCTCCATTCGGCCCCGACTCCAGCCCAGGCGCCGGTTCCGGTCATAATCCCTGTCTCGGCAAAGACTTTGCCACCTGCTCCGGCACGCACTCCTGCTTCTGTTTCAGTCCAAACCTCAGTCTCAGCAAAGACTTTGCCCTCTGGCCAAGCTCGGGGTTCGGCTCCAGGACTGACGTCAGTCCCATCCATCGCAGCTCTGTCTCCAGTCCCTGGGGTGGCTGAGAGGTTGGAGGGCACTGTGGGGTCCAGAGGCAAGACAGCCTGCCTCATTGACTCATGATGACCTCCCTCAGCTGTAGGAAACAGAGAGACAGAAGGACAAAGGAGGCACAAGGGAGAGGGGGATGGAGAGAGGGGTAGGAGAAAGAAAAAGCAGAAATAGTGTTTAATTAGCAGTTCTGGGTAGCAGCAGGACTGTGAGCTGCCAGTGACTTCTGTTTCAGTTCTTTAGTATCGCGTATATCATCTGCCCAAATGCACACACACACACACACAGACACTCGCACACAACTGGATTCCTCAAATCATTAGTCCTCCTAATGCCGCTGCAACTGTCCGACTCCCAGCAGATTTAAAACTGCTCTGGACACACACACACACACACGCACATACACACACATGCTCATCATGGGAATATACACAGTTGATCTCTACCCTCCTGCTCTCTGACAAATACACACATGCATATTCTTTGTCTTTCCCTCCTCTGTCTCGCACACACTTATCCAAAGGGATTAAAAAAGGAAAAGAAAAAAAAGCCCTTAAAAATGCTACTGTGGAAAAATAGTAATAATGTCTAAAGTAGGTCACTTATGTTTTTAGAGGATAAAGCATAGGGAATTAATTTAGATGTTCCAGAGTGCATAAATTAGGACACACACCCTAATCAGCTGTGATTTCACAGATACTAATCTGATCTGTTAGGTTAGCCATGCTAGCCCATGGATTTATTATTCCTAGAACATACACAACCACTCAAACTGTGGAAATGCATCAAATACGGCTCAGGGCTTAGACTAGCACTAATGAGACCAAAATGTATTTCCTGAACAAAGTTTGGTGCAAGTTACGGGATTTATAAGTAATGAATGTTTTGTGGAGTCATTTGTCTTTTTTATCAAAATTTGACACTAAGTGATTCAAATACGCAGAAATGGAAGAGCAAAGAAAGAAAGAAAGCATCCAGTCAAAGCGTTTATCTCTGTTCTGTGAACTGCCTTCATCTCATTCTCAACAAAGCCCCAAGGTTTGGCAGAGTGAGGCGATTATCCTGCCTAATACATTCAGTCTCAAAGGCACCTTGCCGTAGTGGAATTGTAAGATGAGAAAAAAAAAAAAAAAAGAAACAGGGATGATCGGTCTGACTGGCTCACCGGCCTCCTCACTGGGTGACACAGTAAAGTAGAAAGGTTTGGCTTCGGCGCCACTCAAGCAGACGAAGTTCTTCTGTTCTCCACTGAAGTAAGAGCAGGAATATGTTAGGCAGAGGATCTTGTTGTTATTTAAGCACACACACACACACACACACACACACATATACAGCCTGCAAATGCCTTGAGCGTACATGTGTGTCGCACACTTCCCACGCTCCCAGTGTCTCTGCGGAGGGTTGGTTAATTAAAAGACAGTGATTCTGAGCAAGAGAGGCTTTACAGAACCAGCTCTGGGCTTAGCTCCTGTATATCCTCCGGACACCTGCTATAAAGCACTTCCAACCACCCCGCTATTAACTACCACAACTGAAGCAATCTGTTCCGTAATATAGGGTGTCATATCATAAATGTCATTAAAAGAGGAAATGAATCCATTGACAATTTACATTTCAGATTTTTCGCAGTCTGTGTGTTGTGTGTTAGCGGCTGCCTCGAGTGCTCCATTAGTCATTTTGAGAGAGAAGAAAAAACCACAAAGCTAGAAATGGCAGGGGCGATTAACTCGGGCACCACGAGGAGCGTAGCATGCTCGTTAAGCTTAACTGAGAAGTCATCTTTCTTTTTTGCTGCAATTCATCTCATCCAGAACCACCGCGGTTCTTCGGCGTGTAGAGTCTCAAGGCTTTGATGTGATGTGAAGAGGGGATAAATGCTGAGCTCCGCCTGAAGGCAAAGATTCCTGTTGACATGAATTGAAATCATTTTGGAAAAATATGTACAGTATGTTTAAAGAGGGACTGTTTGGTGTGCTGCAGTAGAATGCTGACGTACATCCTAAAACTATGGACAATATGGATGGACCAGGGAAGTCCAAACTATTCCATAAAGGGCCATGTGGCTGCAGGTTTTCATTCCAAGTAGGAGCATGCCAGGCTTCACTCATTTAATCAACTGATCTCAGTCTTCTCACAGTTGATTGTGTGCTCTTGATTGGTTGGAACAAAAACCTGCAGGCACACAGCCCTTTATGGAGCAATTTGGACATGCCTGGGATAGACTGAACAACACCAAAGCCCTCCAATGGAAGAACTGCTGCAAAGCAATCACCAACCAACACACAACACCACTGTTTGGTTTCACATTATCAAGCTCACTCTGTGTTTGAATTTGAAAATTCAAACCGGGGGAGTGCTGGTATCAAAAAAGACTAATGTGCAGCAAAGCTCACAAACTGAAGCAAACAAAAGTCTGAGCTAGTTGAAAAAGTTTTGGGTCGAGCTGCAACAGTGACTCTAAAAAGGGTTTTAAGGTGCTGTGTCTAAAACCGCGTACCTCTGTACTTACACTTCATATTTTGAGTGCATAAGTGCGTTCACACTGAGAAGCATGGAAACATGCAGTGCACTATGAGTACTTGGATGGTGCACCCAAAGTGGTCAGAAAGTTGAGTGTATAACTATGGACACCTCTCAATCTTAATGGTCACCATCTTGGCTAGGTAAAGGAAGAGAATGGACCACTTTTCAAACTGGAAATGGCGACCGAGGATGTTGTAACTACGGTGAACATTGTTGCATTATACAGAAATGAGTCCTACATGTGTTTTGTGCACTAAGTAGCGCTATTATTAGGTTAATTTAGCCATCTGTAATGATTTGGTACAGGAAACCATAACATGAAGCTAATGCTAGCTTGCTAACTCGTCATTTCCCATATTTGATTTGAGACACACCAACCTGTTGAAATTGAAGTAAATAGTGTACACAGTATACTACACAGAAGTGCACTAATAGAAGTATATGATTTGAAAAACAGTGTAAGACCTAGGTTAGGTTAGGTTTGCAGAAAACTCTCAGCCAGAGGTATAGTTAAATAGATGGGTTTGCTGTTCTATTATAATGATCAAGAAGAAAACTGAAGGACTAAACATTGCGACTGTGACAGACCAATTTTCAGTAAATCACCAAACAGATTACACATATTTCTTTAAACTGATTAAACTTAAACTGACCATCCTTTTCTTATCTGCCTCTATTATTTTTCTTACCCGTAAACCAATAAGGCTCAATATATCCCAGTAGTAAAAATATATCTGGCTTCATCATGGAATCTCTCAGTCAACCATGTATTTTATTTGAAAAAAGGAATATGTGTGTTTGAATGAACGAATGTATGTATGAATGGAAGGATGGATGGAGTGATGAATGAAGGGATCGATGGATGGTGGGATGGATGGAAGGCCTGTACCATATGCATGACTGTTAGCAGTGTTTTGAGTGTTTTCTCCTCCAACGGTTAGCCACCTGCTCTGGCTGAGAGCAACATATGTGATTCTACCATCAGACCTCTGACGAAACGCTAGGAGTGAAGAACCTCCACTGAGAACAAATATGGACAGGGTGGATGGATGGATGGATGGATGGATGGGTGGATGATGGATGGATGGATGGGTAGATGGTAGAATATAAAAGTATGGATTAAAGATGGATAAATGTGGATCAGAGCCGACCTGACCTGCTTTATGTATTTGGACAAAACACACAGGACATTTTTTTTTTGCCTATTTCCATTTGAGAACATTCAGCTTATGGCAGATTATGAAAATCATCACATGGAAATGGTGCACAAAGCGCTACTAGCCATTTACAAGGCTTTGGACTAGTGTCATGTTATGTATTGACCATATAACCTTGCCAGCTGGCACTGTGTCCACTGATGCCCTGCTGAATCTCTGTAGATGCCAACACAACCCTGTAAAACCTTGCCAGGTCACTACAAGCTTTCTGACCATTCAGATTAGCTGTTCCCAGGTGCTTGTGATAGTCAAATGGTAAATGTCCATGGTCTATGGCCTTGGCTTTGTCCTCCCCAGTGCTGCGATGTGTACTTGGAACTGTGGGCCAAGCAGAGACGATCCATTCTGACACCCTGACTGAGAGCAGGACAGGTGGTTAGGAAGTGTGAGAGTGGTACTCAGCCAACTGGTCCTCAGCTCAGTGAAGCTCAGAGGGGTAAGTGAGGAGGGGGAGTCTGGTTAGTTGAATCTGCCAACTAGCCAACTGGCAGCAGATTTTAATTAAAGTATTGATTAAAGCCAGATAAAAAGTAATAGTCTTAATCTCCGTCTCAGAGCTGCACTTTGCAAGATATTTTCTATAAGACTACATGAGACTCACTGGGCTAATTTATCAAATTGAGCTGCAGTGCAGGCTGTCACATGATCCACAGTAATGAAGACATTGTTGGTTCACTCCACTAGTCAGAGCAGCGGTGTTAGTTATAGTCAGTGGCAGAAAGTGATTAAACAAAATAGCACAATGCTTTGAAAGTTGGACTCGCAGACAATAACTGAACTGTCTGCAAGAGATTTTTACAAAAGTGTGAACTGGGTGGTGGCATCATATGATAACAAATCACATCTTCAGCATCAAATTTGAATGTGAGTAACAGCAGTGACGTATATACAGAGCACACTACAGTTTAGAGCAGCCATCTTCAACTCATTCCACAAAGGGCCATGTGGCTGCAGGTTTTCATTCCAACCAAGCAGGAGCACACATGCACACCAATCAGCTGACTGAAGAGTGAGTTCAGCTGATTAAATGAATTGAGCCAGGTGTGCTCCTGCTTGGTTGGAATGAAAACCTGCAGCCACATGGCCCTTTGTGGAATGAGTTGAAGATGGCTGGTTTAGAGTGTTGCATACTGCTTTGTAGGGTCAGTTTCATATGTCTGTCTCACTGTTGACTGGTACTTCCTGTAGGCATACATGTGACCATGGCCAGCACCAACATTTAATTTGCGAGTGATTTTAGAATGAATCAAGGATCTAAGGATGGCAATGCTGGTTAGATGGTCCATGACTTTGGAGGTCTCTTGACATTTCATTTATTGCTATCATCATTAAATGTAAATTGTACTAAACCTTTGGTTCATGACCTGCAAATAATTTTCATTGTAATCAGCCTCACCTGCATTTTGTGTTTACTAATAACTACTAATTAGCAAATGTTAGCATGTTAACAAGCTAAACTAAGATGGTTAACAATGTCTACATTCTGCTTTAGACCATGTTCGCATACTGTCACTAACAATTTGCTCAACGCAGTGCTATGCTACAGTACTGCTCACAGAGGAACGAGCATGGCTTTAGATTTTTAGTCCTGTTTTTTTTTAGGCACAAAGACTTTAAAAAAACCCACAGACGCACAACTTGATATACCATTAACTTAATGAGTTACCATGGTTGAACTGTTAACAAACAGCTACCTAATATCATGTTTTGAGTCCGATAAACACTTTTTTGATTTCAGCTCTGCACCAGCTCGTCAGAATAATATATAGGTGATTAGTTATTGACATTCTTTAAATAGACACATTTACAGTATCTCACAAAAGTGAGTACACCCCTCACATTTCTGCAAATATTTTATTATATCTTTTCATGGGACAACACTATAGAAATGAAACTTTGATACAATTGAACAGTAAATCTATAAGCTATACAAGCTGTACACTTACATCAAAGTTTCATTTCTGTAGTGTTGTCCCATGAAAAGATATAATAAAATATTTGCAAAAAAGTGAGGGGTGTACTCACTTTTGTGAGATACTGTACATGAGAGTGACTCAGACTGAATGATACAGTAAAGCTGAGTGTTATTGCTGAGTTAGGCCAGCACCACAAGCCACCTTTACACTTATTGGGAATATAAAGTATACTTAAAAAACATGTATTACAAGCTGATAAAAAGGTATCCTTTTGCATAAATGTCTCACCTAGGTAGGTATTCAAGTTTAGTTGTTATACAAAGTCAAGCTGTATATTTTGAGAAGAAAGTAGATGTCATACCATCAAACCATGCGGGGAGCGAGTGAGGAGTGAGCCGGGTGAGGATGAGTAAATACTATTCTTTTTGTTGAATGTTAAATGAGAGACTCGCTTTTAATAAAGCCTTTGTGGTTACAGCAGGAGTGCTGGTAGCCAGTCAAAGCACTGATATACTCGATGTGGTATGAGACTCAGTGGGAGTAAGGATGGTGCAAAGCCAGTAGATTTCATCCAACAGAGTGAGGCCGTCCAACAGGATGGACATGTTACCATTTCCTGGAACTATTCAGGGGCATCCATCTGTCTGTGTGGAGGCGAGAACAAAAAACTATCTGGATGGATCGTCCAATGGATGGATGGATGGGCAGGTAGAAAAATAGATGGATGACAATAGAAGGACATAAACAAAGGTCTCATCTACATTGACAATAAAAATACAGGGAGACATTTCTTATCTTAATTTTGTATGATTTAGTCCTTAGTGAGGCACCTGTGGCTTTACATTAGTGTAACCAGGACTGTTGCTTTGACAGGATCTGAAACAAAATATCAGTCAGAAACCAGAAGTGTGTAGTGTAGCAGCAACCCAGAAATGTTTGTTATTCTCTGGGAATGCTGATATTCAATAGAGTTTGTGAACATGTGCCAATTTTTCTCAATGATACTCAAAAAAGCTGCCGGAGTGTGAGAAAAACAACAGAACTGATTGCAACCAATTATTACATCAAATGAGCTGTGAATGTGAAGAAGACCTGTAGTTTTCACATTTAACGTGTAAAGCTAAAGATTAAACCTTTTTTTCTCTTTATCAGAATTATTTTTTATTCTTCAAAGCCAATAAGCCAAAGTGTGGAAGCTTCCATTCCTCATCACAGCCGATTGACTCAACTTACACACATCGTGGATGGATGGGTAATATAAGTAGTGGTGTAGCCCCTTGGTTTTCAAAGGTTAGTGAAAGGGACACACACAAACACACTTAGAAAAAAGCAGAGCAGCAGGTTGGGCTATGCTGCTGTGCAGACTTGCAGAGAAATATTGAATTTTAAATAAACACTGAACAAAAATGAAGCGTGCTAATTGGTTCTATATATTTAATTTGTTTTTTAATTGATAGAGCTGTCATATTACCATAATTAGCTGCAGCCCTATTTAAAAGGGTTTTTACTGTTATACAGAAATGTGCTATTTTGTCTGTTTGGATATGTTTGAAAACATCATATAAAAAATGTAATTCATGCAAATTAGTTTTTTTGGGTGGTGAAACATCAAAAGATCTTGCGTCATCATTCACCCTTCCTCAAGGTACTCCACAGTGCTGTATCACTCATTTTGGGAATCAAGTCAGGTTTCATACTGAATATAACGTTGAGCATTAATATTCCTCCATTAAAATGTTACAAGGAGTGGAAGCGCCACAAGAGCTCACGTTCTTTTTTGCTCCTGACCTTGACTGAAGACACTACTTAGTAATCATCATCATCTTCTACTTGTAGTTTGATGAGATTTCTCCCGGGACGTCACCAAGGAGCTGCTTTGAAGCTGGCATTGAAGTTGGCCTGGTGCTGCAGAGGGACTTGGGATTTGACTTGAAATGTGAACAATGCAAGAGTGCCAGGAATGATCGCTGAAATATCCTATTCCGGTCTACGCTCATTTTTCATGCATTTTAAAGAGACATGGAGGAAATGTTTCTAATCAAACCTTCTTCATACTTTAAAGGAGAAAATGATGTTTAGTTGAAGTCATTTAATCCAGACATTTTGCAGCCTTAATAAATATTTCACCTTTCTTTGTGGCATACCGCATATGAGATTTAGTATATTCTTGGATTTTTGCTTTGTGTGTGTGTGTGTGTGTGTGTGTGTGTGTGTGTGCATGTGGTTGTTGGACTTTGGTTTTTGTATGAGTGGAGCAGCACAAAAAGTCACAAAATGTCAAGCTGAAATGCCATTTTTCACAGCTGTTTTGGGGGTTATTTCTGGGTGTTTTGAGGGCAATTTGGAAGGATCTTTGTGTCAAGCTGAGGTGTTTCTCTGTGTCATGCAGTTTGTACAATTTTAAAAAAGTTGAGGTGGAATTGCCCCATTTGTTCACCTCTGTACTTTCAAACATTGAAACGATTTAAAAACCTGAAAGCTTTTTGAATCATCAGTGTTTTCGTTTCTTTTTCACAGGGCTTTGCAACAGGAGTGTGATAGCTTAATATCCACCGAAGAGAGGAGAGGAGAGGAGAGGAGAGGAGAGGAGAGAAAAGAGTTTTATAAAGCTAATCCTCAGAGATCTCAGCTTATTCTCTCAATATAAGACAATATAAGTCATCTTAATACATGACAACATAAAGCAACAAACTATACCATACTAATTCCCAGCAAATAGGTAGAATAAAGGGAACAATGCAGAGGAGTTGACTCAACCTATTTGAGGTAAGAGTCAATCCAACTGTGCCATTCAGCTTGACAGCGGGGCTGCTTCTGCCACCGGGTCTCCACAGCAACCGTTCCACAGAAATCTGATAAACAGCAACCTATAGTCACATCAGTGCCCTGCATTTACACAGCTTATAATAAGAAGCAGCATTACACAGTATTTTTTCAGTGGTGGGATGAAAACGCATATGAGGGCTTAACACACCATGGCAACAGTTCAAAGATGAACGATAAATGGAGAAGTAAATTGTTTATTAATCTATGATAATAAAATTATGATCAGTGCGGAATTATAAAGATGAGTCGGTAGCATGAGCGAGCGACACAACAGAGACAGAACAAACACACACACACACACACACACAAAATCCCAAAAATATCTTGCTTTCATTCTAAAAATGTCAGAATGCTACATTGGAGAAATGGAGGGCAGATTTTTCACTGAGTGGGGGATTTGAAAACAAAACTAACAAGAGTCAGTGTCAGCTGTGGATCCTGTTTAGGCCTCAGCCAGTATTGCGTTTTGTCTGATGTGAGAGTCCAGCGGGCTCGGTAGCTTCGCCCTCCTGCTGAGCGACCTACATCAAAAAACCCGACCCTTCTTGAGTGGCACAGTACACAGCGAGCCGTCATCACAGCACGTACTGTATGAACTTACACTTTTCCCTGTGTGGATTTTTTTATTGCCCTTGAGATCCAGCAAGCTGATTGAAAATGCATGTATTAATGTCAAAAATGCTTTAATGGTAAGATTTCACCATTTTTTTTCCCACCCTGAGATGTTGACTTAAATCAGTTCCTTGATTGGTAGAGTTGCACCACTGCAGGGACGGGAGATTAACAACACAACAAAACATATCACGACACACTAAACCGCTTCAATTCAAGGCTTAGTGGATATGTAGGCTCAAAAGATCAAACTACTGTACAGCATAGAGTATCAAATTTAAATTCAATATGTCAAAACTGTGTCATGTATTGACTCTGTTTCAAACGTCACATGTTAACACACGTTTTGATGTAGTCCTGACCCTGAAAAATCCATTTGACCCTGTTCTTGCTGTGACAAACCCCAAACGTCAAAAGGGGCTTAACATGAAAAATACATCATACACTCAAATTTTTTTAAAAAGCTGTGAGGCATTTAATGACAGCGAATGTGTTTCTTTGGTATAATAAAGTCTCTTCACAAATGTGTACACTGCAGTGGTAACAGCCTGGATCTAGACTGCAGGGCCATGCAATGAATTTGGCAACCTATTAAAACAATTAGTCAAGAATGCTTGATTTATCTTGACTGAACCAGAAGTTATAATGCAAAAGAAAAAGTTTCTTGTGCTTACTGAAGTGGATAGTGTTATGCATGAGCTCAGGATCTTTGCTGCATGTTCTGATCTTCTCTCATACGGCACAATGTACTTCAGCACCAACATATCAAAAAAACAAAATTCAAATGTATCCATTGTTAGATTTCCATTATTTGTTAATCTAGCTGGTATGGGATGGTAGGATGGTTTTACCTATTTAAGGTCAAGCACAACTGTTAATGATATTACACTTTATTCTAGAAATGTCAGGAAGTTGGCAGCAAAGTAATAATAACATCACCTTGATGGTTGCTTTCCTTACAGCAGGCAAAAATAATGCAGTGGAGTCTGTTGGGATATCTATTATTGCTTAGTTGGTATCCATCTGGCTGGCAGACAGCCCCTGTGCTGCTTTGCTTCTTATCAGGCATCTGGCATTAGCTGGCAATAGTCTCTTGCTTGGCTTCCAGGGATGTGTCTTTCTATTGCTTATTAGCAGGGGTTAAATTGGGATTTGTTATGGGGGGGCTGTGTAGTTTAAGGTTTGCAATGGGTGTACGTGTGTGTGTGTGTGTGTGTGTGTGTGTGTGTGTGTGTGTGTGTGTGTGTGTGCACATAGACTATAAAATCTGATGGATATGATTTGACATACTGTAAATAAAATATAACAAGGTGAGACAACGCTCTACTCTAAACACTTAAATGCCAATCAAAGTTATTTTAGATACTTTAGTAATACCAGAGTCAAGTTCTGACAAATATATATCAAACACTTTCAGCTGTGCAGTTAAATAATTTGGCATTTAAAGACTTTGTATCAAAGCCAAAATACATGTAACATTACATAAGAGAAAAACACCATATAATCAATAATAACAATACTGATTACACTGTTCTGAAACATCACGGGTATTCAAATAAAGCAGCTAAAGAAAACTACTTGAAATAAACCCAGCTTAAATTAACCTAGACTCTCACTTAAGGCTCAAGTTGTTCCACTAGCAAAATTCAGGTATGTCTGGTGAACATGAACTCTAACCAGGCTTGAATAATCTTGCGTTTCTTACATGTATGTAGTTTAAGCAACCCAGAACAGTTGAATGTTGAAAAGAAGACACTGTGTTACAAAAAGAAGGGAAACTAGAGCAATGTTCTTCTCAGCGGCTAAACAAACCCTTCTGGTGAAACTATACGAAGAATATAAAGGAGTCATTACCAAAAAGGCCAACACTACCACAATTGAAATAAGCGTGGGAAATGGTTCGGCAAATTACTGCTGGCAGATTAAATGTGTAAATTATAGAAGCCTAGCGTGGGCAGTGGTGGCCTAAAGGTTAAAGAATCATTTGCCATTAATTATTGTTTTATCTTGATTTGTTTAAAAAAAAAAGCCCTCTGCATTGTGAAGGACCTTCTGCCTTCTGGCAAGAGATACCGCTCTGTTAAAGCAAAGACAACCAGAATGTGCAATCATTTCTTCCCACAGGCAATACGAATTATATATATGAATTAATCACTGCTGCTTTTATGTCCGTCTTAGCTTAGGTTTTTTTTAATTAAGTGTGTATGTTTCATTTTTATTTAACTTTAGCACAACGATCCCAAATAACGCAATTTCGTTCCTCTACATGTATTGTTTGTATATATGGGTGGAATGACAATAAACTTGAACTTGAAGATTGTTAGTATGATACTACATTTCAGTTCAGCTCTGTGACGGAGCTCAGTCTGCTAGCAGGAAGCTAACGGCTAACAGCACTGACAGGTGGAGCGCCTCGTATTAATCTCCACTCCAATCTGCTGGAAAAATCTTCAGCAGTTTTAATGTCCTACTAGGAAGCTCACCTACTGCTCATCCTGTTAAACTGACAGCTGGGCAGCAAGTCAACTCCACCGTTTAGCATTTAGCTCACTTGCTAACTGGTAGCACTAACCTCTGTCATGCTGTAAGCTAACGTTAATGTCAGCTCTGGTGTGCTGTGTTGGTGCCTTTTTTTTTTACCCTTCTATACAATATCAACCTTTGCTTTTCAGCTGTGAAATAAATGTGTTTGTTTTGATTTGATCACTAGTAATGAAAGATGGCAGGACAATTTCTCCTGTGCGTACTCCATCTGACTCTCATTTTCTTTCTCCGTGTGTATCATTCATCATCATATTTTTGATTTAACTGACTGAGATGTACCTGATGTACCTGCACACATGATAGACGGATCTGAAACTATCTTCCTTTTTTTACACGCGCAAATACTTTGTAACCAAAACACATTCAGCAGAGCTAAACCTGTTCATCATTCAGGACAATAAATTGGCTGATATTAGATTATTTCAAATATTGTATATTGGAATCAGTGTATAAGTCTGCCACTGAGTGAGCACAAACTGCAGTATAGTAAGGCTGACTGCAGTGTATGTATTTATATTTTTGTGCAGGAAAAATGTGGGAGGGTTTATAATTTATTACTCTTGTCATTTTCATTCTATTTGGATTGTTTTTTTTATTTCTCTGTTCTTTTAGGTGTCACTTTCAGCTCTTTATTTTAGTAGCACAGTGAACATGTTAGCATATAATAATAATTATTATTATTATAGAGCATCTTTCATACAAGGGATGTAGCTCAAAGTGTTCTACAGAAAAAAATAAAAAATACAATACAATAAAACAACAGCAACTAAACAAATAACGAATAAAATTAGACAATTTGTAAAAATTAGACACAAAGCCAGATAAAATATGTTTTCAGGTGTCGTTTAAAAATGTCCACAGAGCCTGTCTTATAGATTTAGGTAGAGTGTTCCATAATTTTGGAGCATAATTAAAGAAAGATGCACTTCTTATTTTCTTGTGTGCATAATTGTGTGTATTTAAAAAGCCAGCAGTAGATGATCTGAGAGCTCATGAAGGATTGTAAAATGACAGAGAGTCAGAGGGATGTACGCCTCTCCCAAACCATTTAAAGCTCTAAAAACCAAAGAAGCTTAAAATCTATTCTAAAAGATACTGGGAGCCAATGAAGTGTAGCTAAAACTGGAATAATATACTTAGTCTTACTTGTTTTTAGTTAAAAGTCTACACACAATTTGTAGTTGTAGTTTTTCAAATGGCTGCTTTTGTAGTCCAGTAAAAACAGCATTGCAGTAGTGTGTATTCTATATTCCATTACATTTATCTGAAGCCACCCATAACTTCTAGTGAGCCGTTATGTGTTCTGTGATCAGTAGTCTCAGTGCTGGAAGAAAGCAGAGTGAGTATCATGGGACGGCATGCTGTACCCTTCAAGTTTCGCATTAGTTTTAATCAAACTTCTTGTGCTTACACGTCATTGGATAATGAGAAATGATGCGCACCAGTACACAGACACAAAACGAGTAGAAGAGAACAACCTGAATGTCTTGGAGCAGTGCACCTTTGGGAGTCTGACGGAGGTTCAGGAACAGGGGAAAGCATATTAAAACACAGACAAGCACAAAACAGTAAAAAAAAAAGTATTAGTAAGGCTAGAAGTACGCAGTCATGCAATAATTAACACACACACACACACACACACACACACACACACACACACACACACACACACAGGCAGGCGATGGCAGCATGGCGCCTCATCTGTGCTGCTCTTTCGCAGGGTCCCGTGTGGCTGGCTAACACAGTCATGTGACTCGCTGTGGGGCGCTGGGTAGGTCAGCCAGTCTAGCAACACAAACAGAACTGGGGAAACATCCTGAGCTGCTGTGACATGCACACACACACACACACACACACACACACACACACACACACACACACACACACACACACACACAAACCAGCAGGCATTTATTCCAAGGCAGCAGAAGAGTCACACACGCATATTAGTGGCAAAAACAGTACACACACACACACACTCTATCTCTGCTTTCTGTCTTCATACACACAGCACATATAAAAAGACTATCTCTACTCATTCCTCTGTCTTTGAGTCTCTCTCTCACACACACACACACACACACACACACACACACACACACACACACACACACATCATAGTGGTATAATGGCAGCACAGCAGCAACATTCACCTGGAAAGAAACCTAAAAGTAACCACCTGGTATCTGAGCCAGACATAAAGACCAAAAAAAACCAAACACTGGCTTTAAATCTTGAAGTTGGTTATACTTTTTCAAAATAACACAAAGGTCTGGATGAATATATTTGATAGCAACATTTCCAGTGTGCAGCAGGGTTGTAGCTGTTTACCGACCCAGACTTTGCTGCGACACATTCTGCATACATTTCTAAACAGCTCTCAACAGTCTCCCAGCTGGCTGCGGCTAATGCTGTTGCCGTGTTCAACAACCTCCCATCTGGCTGCAAGAGAAAGCACTGTCTGATGATCACCACAAACACACTGCTCCATGTTAAAGTTACTATATATAAGATTGTGATGTGTGCAGCCACATACTACTAGAATTTAAATAAAGTCGCCTCCATCCCGATAGACTAGTGAGATAACAAGGTTGAGGAAATTCTGGGTTTATTCAAGCGTATTTTTAACTTCCAGAGGTGTTTTTTTTTTTGTGCTAGTGTAATATTTTATTATTCATTATTCTCCCATCCTTATCTTGAAAAAAGTCCACAAACCAAAATATCAACGGACACAGCTAGAAGCGACCGTAATCCCTTTTTCTTATTCATTGTTTTTTTTAAAGAGACATGCAGATCCGCACAGTGACAACCACACAGCTGCAGTGGCCGACAAATCGCTGCCTGGCGGTTGGCTCCTCTGTAATCCTGGACGCCGTGGGGGCCTTTCCTGTCGCTGCCTTGAGCGTACCCCCGCCCCCTCACCCCCCAGCAGGGCCGGCTGGATGGTGTTGAAAGCATTTAGTGGAGAAACAAAAACATTTCCCACGTGTTATTTAAATGGCGGCGTGGAGATTATGGTGGAGTCATCTTGGACGCGAGCCTGCAGGCGAAACGCGGGAGGTCCGAGGAGTCTTTTAGAAGAGGTGTAAGTTCATCTGAGTTTTTCAAAAGTCGTAATGGTTTGCGAGGTTACCACCGTTAGTCCATCACTGAGGTACTGTGTCTGTAGGTGTCTGTTTCATGAATGATGTTTATCGTGTTGTTCCATGAGCTAAATCACTTCAACTTGATGAATACCAGCAGTTCATGAGCAGATGCATGTTTCTGAAATTTGATCATAAACACAATTGACTTAAGCAAAT
The DNA here is from genome assembly GCF_027409825.1 of Scomber japonicus. NCBI lineage: Eukaryota > Metazoa > Chordata > Actinopteri > Scombriformes > Scombridae > Scomber > Scomber japonicus. The sequence continues at coordinate 29,688,442 of NC_070582.1, read as the reverse complement.
TGCTATATAAGGCTGCCTGCTCTGCTCCATTTGTGGGCAAGTGTCATTCACAAAAATCTCAACCAGTAAATGGTAAGTATATTAGGAAACTCTAATTAAGTTTGGAAATATAGATGACAATGCAGTGTCCTCAGAGAAGATCCATACTGTGTCAGAAAGAAAGAAAGAATAGGTATAACACTGAATTGGATGGGAAAGAAGCATCTTGTGAAAGCATAGCAGTCCATGAATAAAATGGAGGTGCATAAAGACTCTGAGCCAGCTATCAGAGTGGGAGAATTTTCCAAATAACTACTTAACTATGTAAGTTAGCATGCTAAAACATCTGGATACAAAGAAAGTTTTCCCTTTGAAGAGAAAAGTCAGACCATAGTCATAAGTCTTTTTCGAACTCTGAGAAAATCCTAACAAATTTGAAATGTGAAACATAAGAAATAATCTGTTTCTTGCATGAAGCCTGATGTTCTTACTGCATGTTTGTGTTATTCTAAATAAAACAGCTAGACTTAAAAAGGCACCATCTGCTAATGGTGAGAAGTCATTTTGCTTGTTTTTCATGCGGATCGACTCCTGCTTGTGTCAAGTTACAGACACTGAGGATAAGCACAGCTGCCTCACCCACAACAACACAAACTCCCAGAGACACAAAGAGCAGGAGGTTGGCTCTGCTCCGTCACAGCTTTCTTTAAAAAAATGTTTATTACATTATATTTTTCTATGCTTGGCAAATCCATTTTTGAATTGAACCGCTGTTCGTCATTCACAATACTGCACATTGTCCTTTCTTCGTCATGAAAATGTTACTCATGTTGCTGTAGGAAGCAGGAGAGGCAAAGGTCAATTGATTCTCTCTGTTATCTAATGTGTTCTAATCCGCTGCCTGAACCCGTCTCTCTGCACGACACTGTTCAACGCTGCACCGCGGGTCAAATGTTTGATGCGGGGAGCAGAAAGCTAAAAAGGTATAAGAACTTATTCATCTGAGTCGATTTTTCTACACAGCAGCAGTTTTTTGCTTTTTCTTTTTTTTGTTTGTTTTGTTGGTACTGCAGGTCAATAAAAAAAGCTGAGAAGCCTGATTAGGATTCAGGTTGAATAATTTCACCTTTTGCGATTTTCTCCAAAGAAATAAAAGGATGCCGGCCTCAATTATGCTACATTAACTTTTATTTATCGTCTGTAATGGTTGTTAACGCCTCGGAAACAATGTTAAACACAATGCAATCCATCTTCAATGCCAGCCTCTGAGGTTCACCCAGATTCTTTCTAAGAATAAATCAAATCAAATCTCTGCAGCGTCATCCTGCATTGACAATGTCTGCATTTTAATACTGCACTTTAAACAATTAAGGATTATAGTTTTGCTAAGCTGAGAGTACCTTTTAGTCTTTTTTTAGCAAGATGCATTTAGTAAAATTGACTGGCACACACACACACACACACTGTACACTGGTGCGTGTGTGTGTGTGCATGCAACAAACTGAACTCCAGAGCCTTTAGCTCATGTAGAGCGACACACAGGGGTACAGAAACTATTACATCATCTGCCTAAATCCATTTACACTAGGACAAACACGCACATACACACACACACACACACAGAGCTACACATACACTGACAGAGACAATAATACGTCCAGACACAAACACACACATACACACTCACACACATACACAAGTAGACAAAGTGACATGCACACACAGTCGGGGACAAACATGGAAAATACCACTCAGTCCCAGCAGGAGCACAGACAGGCTTACAGGAGAAAAGTCACACAGGAAACAGGAAACACACCCAAATTTAAAAAAAAACAACTAACACACACACACATATACAGTATGCCAGGTCAGATCTCATCTCTCGCTTCATTTCCCACAGCCAACCTGCCGTTGCCGAGGCCTTGCCGGTGTGACAGCGACTCTACGATGACGGATTGCTCTGGAAGTGTTCAAATGAATGTTTGTTTGTACGTGTGTGTGTTTGTTTGTGTGTATGTGCATGAATGAGAGAGGTGCTGCTTTCTTTCTTTCTTTCTTTCTTTCCCTGAGGGGATTTAAAGAGTTCGTCCTTTCCATCCATCACCTCGTCTCAGCACCATTAACAACGCTGAAGGTTTCTCAGGTTTTCAAAGAGACCCGGCCGTCACGAGTCGGCGTGACGGAGCACAGAATAGATCAAGACAGACTAGACGTGTGTTGAAGCGTTGATGAATCTACACTCTGTACAGGATTTAAGAATCTATTTTAAAACAAACAGGAAGCCTACAAAAAAACAACAAAAAAAAATACCAGGAAAGATATGAGACACACCGAGCCAACAATCCCGCAGTAGAACTGTGCGCTATGTGGACTCACTTGGGTGCTGTGTACCAATAAATCTGTCGGGCAATCTGGCATCGCTGACGAGATTTATCACAAGCCCAGCGGGAAAAGATTTAGATTTATTAAAAAAAATGAATTTAAGCACATGTAACTGAACAACTGAAGTGTAAAGAGGGTATATTTAAAGCAGAAGGCAGAAGCTGCGTGGAAAAAGAATGCTGAGAAATTTCACTTTTTAATGAAGGGGCTATGAGAGCAGCAGCACAGTTTTAACATAAAAGAGAAGAGGATGGAGAAAAATGGAGCAGCTCTCCAAGCAGAACAGAGAAGCTGGTACCGCCGACTATGGAGGGAAACAGGAGCCCTGGTGCATCATGGGTCAGTGCCGATCGCATCTGTGCATCTCTCCGAAACTGTATTTTCCAGCACCGGGCCGAATCCCTGAGGGCCCCCCTTGACTGACTGTGGGTCTGTCTAAACTGAAGCAGCGTGTGGTTGAAAATAAGCAGAGGAGCAGAAAGAAAAAGTTTGTGTAAACCTCGGGGGGGATTCATAACTCATGTTTTCGATACCATAAAAATGCACAACATGTCCAAAAAGTTGAAGTAAAACAATATGAAAGGATAGAGGAGTTTCGGCGGTGACCTCTCCGAAGCCTTTGGTCAACTGGTAGATCCCAAAAATCAAAAACTGGAACATCTCCAGCTGAGAGTGAAGCTATGAATATAACCAGGCTTTATATTTGACTGTCAGAACATTGTTTGCTGCTGCACATTAATATGTGATACAGATGCAGTGTTATCTCAGAGGAGGGGGAGAAGATTTTTTTGTAGGTTTGTCATACTTTTTTCTTCCCCAAGGAAAAGAAGAAGTTGTTTTGAGGGATGTGGATCAAAGTAGCTGATGTTAGGTTTATTTTTGTAGTGAGTTCTGAGGTGCTGCATCACTCCTACAGGAAGGTTTGAAGGCATAAAAGCTGCTATAATCTCTAATTATATATTAACAATAGATCAAATGGCTATGTGTATGTAGGTCAATTGCAGTGACAAACATACAGCCCACTACAGAACATTTCAGCATCTTTCAGCTCATTGTTTTGTTATACATCCAACAAATGGTAAATGGACTGTATTTACATAGTGCTTTTCTAGTCTTTTGACCACTCAAAGCGCTTTTACACCACATGACTCATTCACCCATTCACATACTGATGATAGGAGCTATCACGCAACCTGCTCATCAGAAGGATACTAACATTCACACACCGTTGGCGCAGCAATCGGGAGAAATTCGGGGTCAAGTGTCTTGCCCAAGGATACATCAACAAATGGAGCGGAGGCAATGGGAATCGAACCCCCAACCTTCCAATTGGTAGACGACCCACTCTATCTCCTGAGCCACAGTTGCCTGATTTGAGTGAAGATGCTGTAAAAACCTGCTGCACTCTACTTGCCAAGCACGAGACGACGGACAAGGTTATCGACTAGCTGGTGAACATTAGTAAGATTTTAAAAACAATTCTAAAATGAACCAGTGGTAACCAGTGGTAACCAGTGAAGCAAGGCCAAATATGATTCGATTTCCTTGAGTAGTTAAAATCCTCGCTGCGGCATTCTGCACCTACTGCAGATAACAAAAAGAGCTTTGGCTCAAGTGAGAATACAGAGTTACAGTAGTCCAACCGTGTTGAAATACAAGCATGAATAACTTTCTCCAGGTCAGCTGGGTATTTTTCTGATGTTTCTTAAGTAAACAAAGCAGTACTGTACAGTTTTCTTGACTTGGGCATCAAAGTTAAGGTTTGAGTCAAAAAGTACACCGAAGTTTTGAGAAAAAGGTTGAACCTTTATTGGCAGTCTGCCCAGTGCATTAAAGAGCAGCTGAGTAACATTTGGTGAGCCAAATAAAACAATCTCAGATTTGCTCTTATGAAATTGGAGAAAACTGTTGAACATTTAATCTCATTGAGGCAGGATATGAGTGCATTTAGAGCACTGGTATCAGTCGGGGTTAGTGAACGTATAGCTGGATGTCGTCTGCATAAAAGTGAAAGTGGATGATGCCTCCAAATGGAAGCATCAAAATAATAATAATAAAATCAATTTCTTGAAGTGACTGAGCAGGATGCTGTGGTCAACCGCAGCACTAAGGTCCACAAATTTAAGATAAAATAACATAAATATAACATAATAAAAGAGAGCAGTCACCAGCATCAGCTGCAACTAGGACACTGTTAGTGACTCTCAAAAGGGCAGTTTATATGCTGTTCTGTGCAACTTCAGCTTATGAAATTTATAAGGTGATAACAGTTCAGCGTTGTGTTTACAGCTTGTCGCCGCTGCCCCCTTACAACCATGACATGAGTTAATGCAGGATTAACAGGCCATCGCTGAAAAGATTTTCCCGAGTTGGAAATGATTCCTGCCTATCTGACAGCCCACAGTGTTGTTATGTTTGCCCAGATTAAAGTCTGGTGCTGGGTATGGTCACTGGTGGGAAATCTTCTCCACCCACACAAAGTGACAAGTCCAATCTGTCTCCTGAGCAGCAGGAAGAGGTGTTCTATCCAGACAAAACTGGACTCCTTTAATGCCCCCTTTGGTATAAATTGTTCAAGCAAATACAGTTTTTAAGAAATTAGACTACATTCTAATTTCCTTGTTATGTAAATGTGGAAAAAGCATCATAGAGCAGCTTTTGTTGGAAGATGTGAACATATTGGGTGATGCCGACTGACATCATCCGACTGACATCATCCGACGGTTTCTGACTATTCGGTCCAAGTTTGTCAAGGTTACTCCTCTTAAATTTGATTTGGTGCAAAGTTACTGAACAAAGCTTCAAACCCAACAGTTCTGTTTGCTAAGTAGGCTCTCAAGTCTACAGAGCACATCTACCAAACTGCAACAGGCGGTTTTGGGTTACACTGAGTCCTGGAAAACAGTGATGATTCCCAATATCTCATCACGGGTCATTGGACACCCCAAAAATACCTCTTAGTGGCTTTTAGTGGTACTCTACACCCATCTAACAGCACCCACTGCAGTTTGTCTTATTTTTAGATGTCAGTTTTGGACTCTGGTAAAGGTGTAATATAGAGCCCCGGTCAGATGTTAGATTAAGTAGCATCTGTTTTTGGAGCAGAGGTCTGTCACTGGGGGGAAATTCAATCTAGTTTTATTGTATCCTGACAGCAATATCAAAGCCATGCAGTAATAAAATAGTTTGAGAGTCTCAGTTTCACCTCACCAATGGAAGCTGCTTTGATTTCGTCTAATAAATACAAACAGAGACCTAAGGCAGCAGATTTACCTGTAAAATGGAATATTACTCAACACGAAGGTGGTTTCAAACAGGCACTGAATTATGAAACACATTGAAAATACATTGATTTTTATGAGAGTTTTGCAAAGCTGCTGTATAAATAGAAAGAATCGCTGAATTGTAAAGGTCAGCTGTTCATAACATTTATTACTGAGAGAATTCAGAGCAACAAAAAGAAAATGTAGATTTCTAAATAAAACTGACAGTGCTAGAAGATGAATTGAGATATTTTACTGACTTTACTTACCTACTTAACAGCAACATATAGTCATGCTTGCGTAAATATTTTTTTTGGCCACATGGGGGCAGAGCAACAAGCTGTAAACACAACAATGTCATATCATCACCTTATAAGATTGTGTGTATTAGCAAACTGTTGCCTGTTTATACATCCAGCAGACACAGAGCAATGCAAGCAAAGTCAATGAGAGCAGTGGATTAACAGGCTTTAAAATAAAAACAATGAGCTTAAAGACACTAAAACACTTCGTAGTGCTGAGAGGGAGCTGTACAGTCAGCTGATCATTCTCTGTGGGTATGAACAGTACAACCTTTCAGATCATTTAATAAAAAATAATGAGTAGTTAATACTAAATGTAGAAGTAGTGACTCTACAGCACAATGACCCCTTTTTGGAGTGTCATATTATTACATTAATAATAACTGTGTGGGCACTAGTGTATTGTTGTAGCTGGTGGAGGTGGACTAAATGTTAAATATACATAGTGGTGTAGTTTAATCTGGAAATATGCATCATACTGTAAAATAAAATATACTTCAGTACATGACTATTTAGTTAGTTTCCACCTCAAAGCAATGAATCAGTATCAAATAAGTATTTAATAAGCAGTATATATATTAAAATGAGGTAATATTATATAATATAGTATTCATTATTATATTAAAGAGTTGGTAGAGTTTAAAAAAGGGACTAGAAAAGTTCCTTACTTCATCCCGCACTCTTTTCGAACATTGAATGGTTATTATTTTGCTGTCATTTCTATTTCATGTTTCTCTGTTTATATATTTTACCAGCTCAATAATCAATGGCAAGAGTCTGTTTCAAAATCTATTCATATTTTTTGTCCAAACTGTAATTAAAGTGTGAATCCAAATGATGTTTAAAAGAAACATTAACATTTTAAGTAACAATACTGGCAATGTTAGTAAGTTATATCATATGAGCCACAAAGTGACAGTTTCCTACATAAAGCATGAAGTGTATGTTTCAGTTTAACATTCAGTCACATGAGGTTGTGTCTTCACACACATATCATGTGTTTGTCAGCTGGAAGCTGCTGCTGCTTGTCTAAAAACGTGAAAGCTGTCAAATTATGGAAGACAAGCATTTCCTCTGAGGACTGACAGAAAGGAGGACGGGCGTCTTTGTAGTTTGACAGACGAGTCACACAGAAAAAACACATGTACACACACACACACACACACACACACATTGTACTGTACACACAAACACACAGGAAAGGGAAGTTCAGAGCTTTAATTCTTTCATGAGTTACTATTAACTCAAGTGTGCCCTCAATAAAAAAACACACCACACACTTGTGTCGTCACACAAGTGCACACTCAAACACACTCAGACGCTCACTCAGTCAGACACACACACACACACACACACACTCATATGTAAGCATAATTATAGTGAATTGTTATGGCGCTTGCTTTATGATTTTCAAACCCTGTGTGGTGTGTGTGAGTGTATACACAGCATGTTCGCCTGTGTGTGTGAAGCTCTATTGATTTCCCAGTAAACCACATCCCAAAACTGCTGCAGGATGTACCATGTGACTCAGTGCAAACCAATGAGCGAGCTGAGCGAACATGATTGGCCCCTGAGCGCTCGATGTGTGTTTGCCCTTACTGCGTCCCCTGCGGTGGCACGCTGCCCTGTGTGTGTGTGTGTGTGTGTGTGTAGGTGTGTGTGTGTGTGTTTTATAAGAAGGTGCCATTACATTACTGACAGTAGAAATCAAAGGCATTAATCTGATTAAGCGTCGTCATTACCCTCAATCTGACTTGCATTAGCCGCCGCCTCCATTGCCAGTGATGATGAGGATGTTGATGAAAACACAGTCTCTGCAGTTTTTTAAAACTACTGTAAAGAGAATAAAGTCTACACTAATTAGCCTCTGCTCGTTATGTAACCAAGTGAAACATAAAATCACACGCACACACACACTTAGCAGATCTTTCCCAACAGTTTGTGCCAGTTAAGAAGACATCACAGAGTTTAAAGTTTAAAAAAAAAGAAAGAAAGAAAGAAAGAAGAAGCGATTTCACTGCAGAGCTCAGCGACAGCACTTTACTTCAATCCTCCAGTATGAAAAAATACAAACTAAAGACAGTGTGCTCTCAGCTGTTTGCACCTTTCATCTTAAAGATCAGGGCGATTAAAGTCAGGAACTGGCCTTGTAAAGCCTCTGCAGCAGTAAACCACCACTGATCCTCACAGTGAATTCCATACGGCCATCTTGTTTTTCTTTTTCTTTTTTTTTTTAACCTGGCACAAACACACAATCTAATCTGGGGTTGTTGAGTGCAACTTCACAACACCTGAAGTAGGTCTTGAACAGCATGTCTGATTATGCACAATTGTGAATATTTTATGTTGGTTT